>NC_057806.1:387843268-388143268 GCF_018294505.1 Triticum aestivum | reverse complement strand
ACCATTCAATAATTCAGACTTGTGTTTCATCAAGTAAATATTCTCAACATCTACTCGAATCATCTGTGAAGTAAGAACATAACGATATTCACTGCATGCCTCAGCACTCATTGGACTGCACACATCAAAATGTGTTGCTTCCAACAAGTTGCTATCTTGTTCCATTTTACTGAAACCGAGGCTTTTCAGTCATCTTGCCTATGTGGTATGATTTGCATATCTCAAGTGATTCAAAATCAAGTGAGTCCAAACGATCCATCTGCATGGAGTTTCTTCATGCGTATATACCAATAGACATGGTTCACATGTCTCAATCTTTTCAAAACGAGTGAGTCCAAAGATCCATCAACATGGAGCTTCTTCATGCGTTTTATACCAATATGACTTACATGGCAGTGCCACAAGTATGCGGTACTATCATTACTATCTTATATCTTTTGGCATGAAAATGTGTATCACTACGATCGAGATTCAATAAACCATTCGTTTCAGGTGCAAGACCATTGAAGGTATTATTCAAATAAACAGAGTAACCATTATTCTCCTTCAATGAATAACCGTATCGCGATAGACATAATCCAATCATGTCTATGCTCAACGCAAACACCAATCTCGATGATAGAGGGAGCGTGCGATGCCCTGGTGCTACTAGGAGTACTAGTAAAGTACACATTAACATAATGTATATCTAATATACTTCTATCGACCTTGCCAGCCTTCTTATCTACCAAGTATCTAGGGTAATTCTGCTCCAGTGGCTGTTCCCTTATTACAGAAGCACTTAGTCTCGGGTTTGGGTTCAACCTTGGGTTTCTTCACTAGAGCAGCAGCTGAATTGCCATTTTATGAAGTATCCCTTCTTGCCCTTGCCCTTCTTGAAACTAGTGGTCTCACTGACCATCAACGATTGATGCTCCTTCTTGATTTCTACTTTCGTGGTGTCAAACATCGCGAATATCTCAAGGATCATCATATATGTCCCTGATATATTATAGTTCATCACGAAGCTCTAGCAGCTTGGTGGTAATGACTTTGGAGAAACATCACTATCTCATCTGGAAGATTAACTCCCACTCGATTCAAGTGATTGTTGCACTCAGACAATCTGAGCACAAGCTCAACAATTGAGCTTTTCTCCCTTAGTTTGCAGGCTAAGAAAAATCGTCGGAGGTCTCATACCTCTTGACGTGGGCACGAGCCTGAAATCCCAATTTTAGCCCTTGAAACATCTCATATGTTCCGCGATGTTTCGAACACGTCTTTGGTGCCTCTACTTAAACCATTTAACTGAACTATCACGTAGTTATCAAAAAGTGTATGTCCGATGTTCACAACATCCACAAACGACGTTTGGGGTTCAGCACACTGAGCGGTGCATTAAGGACATAAGCTTTCTACTGACCGCATAATCGCTACTGTCAACTTTCAACTATATTTTCTCTAGGAACATATCTAAACAGTAGAACTAAAACGCGAGCTACGACATAATTTGCAAAAACCTTTTGACTATGTTCAGGATAATTAAGTTCATCTTATGAACTCCCACTCAGATAGATATCCCTCTGGTCATCTAAGTGATTACATGATCCGAGTCAACTAGGCCGTGTCCGATCATCACGTGAGACGGACTAGTCATCATCGGTGAACATCTTCATGTTGATCGTATCTACTATACGACTCATGCTCGACCTTTCGGTCTCCGTGTTCCGAGGCCATGTCTACACATGCTAGGCTCATCAAGTTAACCCTAAGTGTTTTCGCTGTGTAAAACTGTCTTACACCCGTTGTATGTGAACGTAAGAATCCATCACACCCGATCATCACGTGGTGCTTAGAAGCGACGAACTGTAGCAACGGTGCACAGTTAGGGGAGAACACTTCTTGAAATTTTTGTAAGGGATCATCTTATTTACTACCGTCGTCCTAAGTAAACAAGATGCATAATCATAATAAACATCACATGCAATTATATATAGTTGTGACATGATATGGCCAATATCATATAGCTCCATTGATCTCCATCTTCGGGGCTCCATGATCATCTTGTCACCGGCTTGACACCATGATCTCCATCATCATCATCTCCATCATCGTGTCTTCATGAAGTTTTCACGCCAACGACTACTTCTACTTCTATGGCTAACGCGTTTAGCAATAAAGTAAAGTAATTTACATGACGTTCTTCAATGACACGCAGGTCATACAATAAATAAAGACAACTCCTATGGCTCCTGCCGGTTGTCATACTCATCGACATGCAAGTCGTGATTCCTATGACAAGAACATGATCAATCTCATACATCACATATCATTCATCACATTCTTCTTGGCCATATCACATCACATAGCATACCCTGCAAAAACAAGTTAGACGTCCTCTAATTGTTGTTTGCATGTTTTACGTGGCTGCTATGGGTTTCTAGCAAGAACGTTTCTTACCTACGCAAAACCACAACGTGATATGCCAATTGCTATTTACCCTTCATGAGGACCCTTTTCATCGAATCCGTTCCGACTAAAGTGGGAGAGACTGGCACCCGCTAGCCACCTTATGCACCAAGTGCATGTCAATCGGTGGAACCTGTCTCACGTAAGAGTACGTGTAAGGTCGGTCCGGGCCGCTTCATCCCACAATACCGTCGAAACAAGATTGGACTAGTAACGGTAAGCATATTGAACAACATCAACGCCCACAACTACTTTGTGTTCTACTCGTGCAAAGAATCTACGCAATAGACCTAGCTCATGATGCCACTGTTGGGGAACGTAGCAGAAATTCAAAATTTTCCTACGGGTCACCAAGATCTATCTATGGAGAAACCAGCAACGAGGGGAAGGAGAGTGCATCTACATACCCTTGTAGATCGCTAAGCGGAAGCGTTCAAGTGAACGGGTTGATGAAGTCGTACTCGTCGTGATTCAAATCACCGATGACCAAGTGTCGGACGCACGGCACCTCCGTGTTCAACACACGTACAGCCCGGTGACGTCTCCCACGCCTTGATCCAGCAAGGAGAGAGGGAGAGGTTGAGGAAGACTCCATCCAGCAGCAGCACAACGGCGTGGTGGTGATGGAGGAGCGTGGCAATCTCGCAGGGCTTCGCCAAGCACCAAGGGAGAGGAGGAGGAGGAGAGGGAGGGCTGCACCATCAGGCAGAGATCAAATCGCGTGTTATGGGCAGCCCTAGGCCTCATATATATATATATATATATAGGGGAAGGGGAGGGGCTGCGCCCCTCTAGGGTTCCCACCCCCTAGGGGCGGCGGCCAGCCCTAGATGGGTTTTGGGGTGCGGCCAAGAGGGGAAGGGAGAGGGAGGCGCACCAATATGGGCCCTAAGGCCCATATCCCCTTAGGGTTTGCCCCTTCTCCCCTTCTAGCCGCATGGGCCATGGTGGGAGGTGCCCTAGCCCACCTAGGGGCTGGTGCCCTCTCATACTTGGCCCATGTATGCCTCTGGAGCATGTGGCCCCACTTGGTGGACCCCCGGGACCCTCCCGGTGGTCCCGGTACAATACCGATATCGCCCGAAACTTTTCCGGTTACCAAAACAGAACTTCCCATATATAAATCTTTACCTCCGGACCATTCCGGAACTCCTCGTGACGTCCGGGATCTCATCCGGGACTCCGAACAACATTCGGTAACCACATACAAACTTCCTTTATAACCCTAGCATCATCGAACCTTAAGTGTGTAGACCCTACAGGTTCGGGAGACATGCAGACATGACCGAGACGTTCTCCGGTCAATAACCAACAGCGGGATCTGGATACCCATGATGGCTCCCACATGTTCCACGATGATCTCATCGGATGAACCACGATGTCAAGGACTTAATCAATCCCGTATTCAATTCCCTTTGTCTATCGGTATGTTACTTGCCCGAGACTCGATCGTCGGTATCCAATACCTTGTTCAATCTCGTTACCGGCAAGTCACTTTACTCGTTCCGTAACACATCATCCCGTGATCAACTTCTTGGTCACATTGCGCATATGATGATGTCCTACCGAGTGGGCCCAGAGATACCTGTAGTGCACCTTTATAGTCACCCAGTTACGTTGTGACGTTTGATACAGCCAAAGCACTCCTACGGTATCCAGGAGTTACACGCTCTCATGGTCGAAGGAAGAGATACTTGACATTAGAAAAGCTTTAGCATACGAACTACACAATCTTTGTGCTAGGCTTAGGATTGGGTCTTGTCCATCACATGATTCTCCTAATGATGTGATCCCGTTATCAACGACATCCAATGTCCATGGTCAGGAAACCGTAATCATCTATTGATCAACGAGCTAGTCAACTAGAGGCTTACTAGGGACATGGTGTTGTCTATGTATCCACACATGTATCTGAGTTTCCTATCAATACAATTATAGCATGGATAATAAACGATTATCATGAACAAGGAAATATAATAATAATCAATTTATTATTGCCTCTAGGGCATATTTCCAACAGACTGCTCATCCACCACTGTACCACAGCCCATTCAGTGCCGGCCTTGTCCACGGCACCGGATCTGCTTCGCCGGTACTCTCGTCAACCGCCACGCATCTGCAGTGGCTCATTCGTACTCCCCACTGGAGACGCTTCGTCCACACCCCCTGGAGCCGCCCCACCGACGCCCCCATCGACGGCCTCTGGTCCTCTTCGCTGACACCTTCCTCAACCCTACCGGAGCCGCTTCGCCGACACCTTCCTCAACCCTACCGGAGCCGCTTCGCCGACACCATCGCCAACCCTACCGAAGTAGCTTCGCCTATACCATTCTCAACCCTACCGGGGCCGCTTTGCCAACTCACAAGTCCACGGCCTCAGATCCGCTTCCTCGCACCCTCATCCAACCTACCGGAGCAGCTTCTGACGCCCCGTCCACGGCCGCAGATCCGCATCGTCGACAACACCCTTAACCCAACCACCGAAGTAGCTTCTGATGCCCCGTCCACGGGCGTAGATCCGCATCATCGATGCCATCCTTAACCCAACCACCGGAGCAGCTTCTGACGCCCCATCCATGGCCACAGATCCGCGTCGTCGACACCATCCTTAACCTAACCACTAGAGCAGCTTCACCTACACCCTCGTCCACGGCCACAGATCCTCTTTTCCCACACCGTAATCCACCCTACCGGAGCCGCTCCACAAACACCCTACTGGACGGTTCTAGATCTCCTTACCGGACCCTGACAGCCAGCACAGCGTCATCACCCTCGACGATTGTAACCTGATTCCCACCGTCTGGAGAGATGCCAAGCACCCGCCACGACCTAAGTACTTGTCACCTTTAAACCCGTCCAGGATCACCTGCCCGATGTACTTCAAATATACTAACCGGTCGTTGTTACCTGTTATGTAGCTGGCAAAAACTACAAGGACGATGTTTCTTTTGGATCTAACAGCTTGACCAACCAAGATCCTGGACTGAGGCATTTCTATGATCTTGTAAGCGCGTCTCTCTCTCTTGTATTGTTCTGTGCTTGCCATCGTGCTTTGCTAGGATTTTCGACCAGTATTCCCTTTGTGCAGACAATGATTTCTACTACTGGCTGCTAAATTAGATATGTAGATGTCATACATGATACTACCTCGTACCTCCGTTCCTAAATATAAGTCTTTCTAGAGATTCCACTATAGGCTACATATGGAGCAAAATGAGTGAATCTACACTCGAAAATGCATCTATATACATCTGTATGTGGTCCATGCTGGAATCTCTACAAAGACATATATTTAGGATCAGGGGCAGTACATTACACAAAATCGTAGGTGGCATGTAGGAATTCCAGTGCACTACATTAGGCTCCCTTAGAGTGCCTGCTAGTCCAGCATACAGAGTCATGGCTAGTTTATGGTACGCACACAATCGTTAATTGGTGGTTTAAATATGCGCAAGGGATATGCAATGTAGTATCATGTAGAGATGTCTGAAATTAGCCATGTCAACTTGCAGATAGGGTTACACAATGAAAAAGTACAAGATGTATGTGGCAATTTCATGGAACATCGCAAAAAAGGAGAGGCAGCGGTGAGCCTATACAGTGTGCTATGGTACGTCACTCCTCTATTGCAATCATCGTGACATGTTATTTGTATGCCAGTTCTATTAGCCAAGTTTCTTAGGGACAGTTATTACGAGTTATCCTAAGAAAATAAGCACATGTGAATATAAGCTCCATGTAATAAGCCAACCAGTTCTTTTCATTGCGTTTTTAGCTTATCTTTGGTATTATCAGTGGAAAGTCTAGATTGCATTATATTTTTTTCATTTTGCTGCCCATATGGAAATTAATTTGACTTGCAAACATCACAAATTGAACCCAATGCAGTAATTAATATGATAGGAAAACAAACCATCACTGTTTGCTCAAAATGCAAATACAAAGATACCATCTACTTGGCACAATCTACTTTGGTCAATGTTTTCCATAGAGATCCCATTGCCTAATTTAAACGAAGAACGCATGACCCACAATTAAATGAAGAACAATTATTTATTGAAATTCGATGGTCCAAGTGGCTGGTTATTATCGTATAGCAGCACCACTTGAAAGCATCATATAGCAGCAGCAGCTCATAGCAACTCATCATACAGCAGCAGTAGTCTGCAATTCATCATATACCAGCAGCAGCTCATAGCAATTTATCATATAGCAGTAGTAGGAGTAGCTCATAGCAATTCATCATATAGCAGCAGTAGGAGCAGCTCATAGCAATTCATCATATAGCAGCAGTAGGAGCAGCTCATAGCAATTCATCATATAGCAGCAACAGGAGCAGCTCATAGCAATTCATCATATAGCAGCAGCAGGAGCAGCTTGTAGCAACTCATCATATAGCAGCAGCAGCAGCTCATAGCAGCTCATCATACAGCAGCAACAGCTCATAGCAATTCATCATATAGCAGCAGCAGGAGCAGCTCATAGCAATGCATCATATAGCAGCAGTAGAAGCAGCTCATAGCAATTCATCGTATAGTGGATCAGAATGAAAATTTGGCAAAAAATCAGAGGAGATCCTCACCTTGTTGGATGAGCTCATCCTTCAACAGCACCTCAAGGCCATGGCCTGGGAGGAGGGGAGGGGAAATAAGGTGCCTTCTGCCACAATGTGGCATCAGCCGTAGTTGTGCAGCGCCCGCCGGAGTAGTGCGTTGGATGAACCACAGTGGAGCAGCTGCTGGAGACCATGAGAATGAGGGGTGGCGCCAAAGGGAGGAGCAGCCAGGGAGATTTTCCCCTACCCGCCGGCCATGTAGCCTAGCTGGACATAGCTTCATCGAGGACCAGGCCAGATGGGACCAGTGGCGACGGCTCGCTGGAGGAACCCTAGTGCTGCAGGCAGGGGATCGAGGTAGATGGAAAGGGGAGAGGAGATGCAAGCGGGCAGGGCAATGAATGCTTGCGTGTTTGATTTTACTTGAGGGTCAGGTGTGACATGGGCGTCAACAGTTGCATTTTGAGTGTAATATAGGCAGACAACAGAGTCATTTCACTATTCCCCTTCCCTTCAATTTTTAGTGAGGTTCTACCCGAAACACCCCCCTCCAAAGCGAAATTAGTTAAGCCCAAGCCCATAACTCAAAAATGAATTCCTTACATCTTTTATGGCTTATTTTGACAATATGCCCTGAAAAGGCGGAATCGAACTGGCCCTTAACCTGCAATTCAATTGTGTGTGCAATGATGAATCACTCATGCCTGCTATCTGTATATTTAGGCATCATCATACATGGCATAACCTAATACATGTGCATTCCATTGTAGAATCTGGAATATGCAATGTTTATGTTAGTTCATACGTTGCACATGATGTTTAAATGCCCCTTAAATCTGGTCAGTCAAGTGATGGTCTTTAAGCCTCCTTCTTTGCTTCTTTTCTTGATATGTAAGATTTGCTCACACATCTGTTCAATTGCTTGTTTGCATCAGCCAGCTATACTGGGATTGTTTGCTTTCATTACTTGCTGTTCTTGACCTAACACTCTAACAGAGCTTGTCAACGATTTAAACACTAAGGGCTGCTATAGTGGGGCCTTGTCTAACACATAGGTGACATAAAGGTTTGGCTGTACACTACAGTAGGCTCTTCAAGAGTACCTGGAGATCCAGTTAGAAGGTATGCCTAGTTTTTACATAGTGCAGACATAGTAAATGCTCATTTCATTGTGTGGAAGTGCAAGAGATGCGGCATGTTTCATTATGTGGTGTTGTTTTGTTATAATCTCGTCCTTTTGTGTTCACAGACTGGAAAGTATGCATATTTATCTTCCAAGGAGATGAGTAACTAGTTTGTGTCACCTTGTAGAGGGGGTGCAATGAAGATAAGATTGAGGATTTCCAAGTACAAGATGTTAGGAAGGAGCCTTGCAAGAGAAGTAGGAGCTGCACTGAGCCTCTTCAACCTGCTAAGGTAAGTCACTGTATGTAACTCCACAGTTCAATTCCTTGTTTGTTTCAGGCATAGTTAATTTTCTCTTTTCAATTGCTTTATTTATCCTCAGTTAATGAGATGCCCAAATAATCATGCCTGATGTTCGGCACTTGTATCACTATTAGTTGACATAATTAAAGGCCTTGCCATTTAATTACTCTGCCGAAGTGTGCCTGAAGCTTTGAAGTCTATTAACCAACTATTATTGCATGAGGCTCACAATCTAGTTTACACTACGCTAATGATTGCATAGTTTTGCCTGCTGTAGTATGTTTGTATGAAACCCTCTGCTATTCATTATGCTCCCTAAGAATTTAATTGAGGCACATAATGGCCAACTGCTTGCTTGCTTATACGCAATGTGTTGTCTAAATTTGTAACTTGTCTGTGTTTTCGATTGGGCCCCAACATCATGCTCCTCTGGTGAGCTAAGAGGGATTTCTGTATGTAGGCTGCACAGACTATCTTTTTTATAATTTTTAAAATATCACCTGCTTATGCTTCATGACGTGTAACATTTTTTTTGAAAGTGACGTGTAACATTGTAAGTGCATCTAGTGCCACCCCTAGTTGGTTTTGGAGTATTGACGACAAACCTAGTTGAGGGACTAATGTGATTGTGAGAATTGTAGGATAACACAGGTAGAAGTCCATCATTGATTCGGTTTTCCTACCAGAGATGACCCCTAAAAATGTATGAAGACATTGAAGTCAAAGGTGGTATGTGAAGACATTCACATTGAAGACTATGACAAGAGAAGACATCGCATGAAGACTATGGAGCGCGAAGACTTAGATCTTTCGTAGTTCTTTTTCTTCTTTGTTGAGTCATAGGAACCACCGTACTGTTAAGTGGGGTCCAAGAGAACCAGTCAGAATGACTGAAGTGATGCTTAACCAATCCTATGTCTTCGAGTGAAGACTATGAGAGCGAATCTTGTCCAGAGTTGGACAAGTCAGCTTTGCTTGTAGCCCAAGTAAAGTTGTCATGTGTGTTTGAAATCTGACCGTTGCAACACGTGTCAGTTCCTTAGTGACCCAGGGTCATTTCGGACAAATCAGGTCGGGTTGCCTAGTGGCTATAAATAGCCCACCCCCTACAACCATAAATGGTTGGCTGCTCAGAGTTAAAGTACGGCTTTTGTCGTTTGAGAGCAACCCACCTCGAAGCCTTTGAGAGAGAATTCCTTGAGAGGATAAAGCCCTAACCACCCAGAGCCAAAGAGTGTTAGGCATCACTTAAGTCTTCCTGTCTGTGTGATCTGAAGACTTATTACACTTGAGGACTGTGAATCCTCCAGCCGGTTAGGCGTCGCGTTCTGAGCATCCAAGAGTCATTGTGGATCGCCGGTGAACGAAGTCTGTGAAGGTTTGGAAGTTTACCTAGAAGACTTACCAGAGTGATTGGGCGAGGTCTTTGTGACCTTAGCTCAAGGGGAATACGGTGAGGACTAAGTGTCCTGAGCTGCGTGCTCAGGACTAAGTGTCCGGGACTGAGTGTCCTCATGTTTAAATACTTATCCGCCCTAACCAGACGTACAACTGTCACATCAGTTGGAACTGGTCTACCAAACCTTTGTCTTCGTCACGCACACTGGTTCTATCCTTCTCATCTCTTTATTTACAGGTGGCTCTTGTGAAGTCAATGCCTATTTGCTTTATCTATTTGTCTTCACTGTGTACCTGATCCTTACTGCCTAGCTGCTATTAGTCATTGTGGTTTCACTTCATTGAATGCTTGACTATTGTCTGTCTAGAGTAGTCTACCTTCCGCTGCATGGAAATAGGTTCATTTCTATCATTTGTCTTCGAAACTTCCATGTTTTGAAGACTTTCATAAAAATCGCCTATTCACCCCCCCCCCTCTAGTCGATATAACACACTTTCAATTGGTATCAGAGTAAGGTACTCCCTTGTTCTGTGTGATTTTGGTTTAACCGCCTGGAGTTTTAGTTATGTAGACCACAGGTATGAAGACTGTGTCACGCCCCATCTTTGACGGTCACGAGTATCCCAAGTGGAATGACATGATGAAGAAGCGCCTAATGGAAACGAACAGCAAACTGTGGACCGTCACTGAGATTGGTCTGACCGATCTATGCAAGATGGCGGAAGCTGATGACATTCGCAAGTACACTCTTCTCAACCTCACGGCGAAGGACGTCATCTGCTCCTGTCTATCTCAAAATCAGTTTAGGAATATCCTGCATCTCGATCATGTGAAGCTCATCTGGGACCGTCTCTCTGAGGTCTATGAAGGTCATCGAAATCGTCATGATCCTCGGTTCGAGGGCTTTAAGGAGTCTCTCAAAGTGATGACATTCGAACCAGAATCATCATCTTCTACATCATGCCTTATGGCAAATGATGCTAAGGTAATTGAATGCTATCTATCTGAATCCAATGATGATGAATCTGGTGATGAATTTGGACCCAGCTATGCAAAACTTGCTTCCCTTGTCACTAAACAACAGAAAGCTATGGAACATATTAAAAAACTATTAGACAAAAGCAATGACCTATTGGATGCTGAAATGACTCGATCTCAGTCCTTAATTGAAGACATAAAAAATCTTCATGTTAAGTATGAGGAACTTGAAAGTCGTCATGAAACGCTCTCAACAACTCATGAAGAACTCGAGAAATTGAGAGCGGCTCATGAAAATCTTCAAAAGGAAAACGAGTCACTTCGCGTCGAACAGATCAGTTCAGCTCAGGAAGGTTTTGAACCACCATGTCTTAAACGCATTGAGCGTGATAACGCTACTTCTGCTGCTGAATGTTCTACTGCTGCTACTGTTGCAATATCTTCAACTGTTGATATGGAAACTAACCCCTCTACTGAGGACACCACTGCTATTGCTGATGAGAATGCTAGGTTGAAGACACTGCTTGAAACAGGGATGTACAAAAGTCTCAAAGGGCATCAGACACTATGTGATGTCCTCAAAAGGCAGATCCTGAACCAAAACCCTAGGAAAGAGGGTGTTGGGTTCGTAAGGAAAATGAATGCTGATGGCTCTTACTGGAAACCTGAGCAATACCCCAAAACCACATGGGTTGCGGCAAAGGAACCTTCAGCATATCCATCCACCCTATCTGGCTTCACTTGTGCTAATCCCATTGTTATTGATGAATCCTTTGATGCAAACTATAAATTGTTCAAGAATCAGAATGGTGAAGTGTTTGCCAGGTATATTGGTACTAACTGCAGGAATGGGCCGCCTATGAAGAAGGTTTGGGTGCCGAAAAGGTGTTTGGAGAATCTTCCTGTGAATGTCGTCATGACACCACAAGTGAAGAAGTCAAATCCCAGACCACAGGCTTCATACATCCCAAAGGCTTCATATAGACAGAGGACTCACCTGAGTCGCACTAATGCAAATGTTTTGCAGGGAAGCCATACTCAGGCCTATGAATATGAGCACGGTTCATCAAACCGCCATGTTCATAAGACCAAGAACTATTCTGCTTATTCTTATGAGTACTATTGTCCACATGCAAGACTTTTTGCTAGGGCTCCAAAGCCAAAGTTCTCAGATGCTGCACTTAGACTCATTGCTTCGAAGCCACCCTTGAAGATGTGGGTGGATAAGAAAGCTTAACTCTCTTTTGCAGGGAAAGGTCTCCAGCCGAAAACCGAAATCGTCTAACACTATTGCTGGGGACCTTAAACATCTTGTAGGGCGCAAGATCAAATGCCCAAATGGTCTTACTATATACTTTGTTTCTGAATCGCTTGCAACTTGCCCTATCAGTCCTAACCTCGATCTAAGCTTTAATAATCCACTGGTTCGTCAAATGTTTTTGCTTCACAATTCTCTTCGTGAAGCCTATCCCCCTAACTACACTATAGGGTACGACACCAACTGCTTTAGAATGGATTATTGATAGTGGGTGTACAAATCACATGACTGGCAAGCGAAGCCTTCTCATGGACTCAACTTTACGTTCATCTGACAAAAGTCACATCACATTTGCTGACACTGGTAAAAGCAAGGTATTGGGTCTAGGTAGAGTTGCAATCTCAAAGGATCAACACATGGATAAAGTCATGCTTGTTGAATCCCTTGGTTTCAACTTAATATCTGTCTCAATGCTTTGCGATTTAAACATGATTGTGATGTTTGGAAAATATCCTTGCCTTGTACTAATGGAATCTGACAAGTCTCTAGTGTTTGAAGGGTATCGGAAAGATGATTTGTACGTGGTAGATTTCTCAGCAGGACCACAACTTGTAGTATGTCTTCTAGCAAAAGCTTCTGAATGCTGGCTCTGGCATCGAAGGCTAGGGCATGCTGGCATGAGGAACCTCCACACCCTTGCAAGGAAGAAGCATGTCATATGCATCGAGGGCATCAAGTTCAAGAAGGATCACTTATGCGGTGCCTGTGAAGCAGGAAAGATGACGAGGGCCAAGCATCCCTCGAAGACAATCATGACAATGACTCAACCCTTCGAACTGCTCCACATGGATCTTTTTGGTCCCACTCATTACTCAAATCTCACTACTACTGCTTGTCTCTATGGCTTTGTCATTGTTGATGATTATTCAAGATATACTTGGGTGCATATAATCCTCTACAAGACTGAAGTGCAGGATGTCTTCAGACGCTTCGCCAATCGAGCAATGAACAACTATGACGCCAAGATAAAGCACATCAGAAGTGACAATGGCACTGAATTCAAGAACACTGGCCTGGATACATATCTTGATACTTTGGGCATCACACATGAATTCTCAGCTCCGTACACGCCACAGCAGAATGGCATCGTCGAACGCAAGAATAGAACACTTATTGAGATGGCTCGGACGATGCTTGATGAATACAAGACTCCAAGAAAATTCTGGCCTGAAGCCATTGACACTACATGCCATATAATCAACCGTGTTTATCTTCACAAGCTTCTGAACAAGACATCCTATGAGCTCCTTACTGGCAAGAAGCCAAATGTCAGTTACTTCAGAGTATTTGGCGCCATGTGCTAGATCAAGGATCCACATCATACTTCAAAATTTGCACCAAAAGCACATGAGGGTTTTATGCTTGGATATGGAAAGGATTCGCACTCCTACAGAGTCTTCAATCTCTTTCATTATAAAGTGGTTGAAATAGTGGATGTGCGGTTCGATGAGACTAATGGCTCACAAAGAGAGCACCTACCAAATGTGCTAGATGAAGTTCCATCCAGTGAATCAATCAAGCTTATGGGAACTGGAGAAATCATACCTTCTGAAGCTCAACCTAAAGAGGAACTTATCATCTCTGCACCTGATCAACCTGAAGACAATGCTCAGCCTGAAGACAATCCCTCTAACAATGACAATGATCAGCAAGAGCAAAATCTTCGTCCTGTACATCCTCGTGTTGCAAATGAAGTGCAGATTGAGAGAATAATTGATAGCATCAATGCACCAGGTCCACTCACTCGTTCAAGGGCAACACAGCTAGCAAATTTCTGTGGGCACTTCACATTCGTCTCAATAACTGGACCCAAGAAAGTTGAAGAAGCCTTCATGGAACCTGAATGGATTCAAGCTATGCAAGAAGAGCTTCAACAGTTTGAGCTGAACAATGTATGGGAACTGGTTAAGCGTCCTGATCCTCGGAAGCACAATATAATAGGCACCAAATGGATATATCGCAACAAGCAAGATGAGCATGGTCAAGTTGTCAGAAACAAAGCTCGTCTCGTTGCTCAAGGATACACTCAAGTTGAAGGGATTGACTTCGATGAAACATTTGCTCTTGTGGCTAGACTTGAAGCCATACGCATACTGCTGGCCTATGCAAATCATCATAACATACTTCTATATCAAATGGATGTGAAGAGTGCCTTTCTCAATGGCAAGATTGAAGAAGAAGTGTATGTTGCACAACCGCCTGGCTTTGAAGATCCAAAACATCCTGACATGGTGTACAAGCTCAACAAGGCACTGTATGGCCTCAAACAAGCTCCTCGGGCTTGGTATGACACACTCAAAGACTTCCTGAAGAGCAAAGGCTTCAAATCTGGTTCCGTCGACCCCACTCTCTTCACGAAGACATACGATGGTGAACTGTTTGTGTGCCAAATATATGTGGATGACATTATCTTCGGCTGCACCAAAAATACAGTGAAGAGTTTGGATATATGATGCAAGAGCAATATCAGATGTCCATGATGGGTGAGCTGAAGTTCTTCCTTGGTCTTCAAATACGTCAGCAACGCAACGGCATCTTTATATCTCAAGAGAAGTATCTCAAAGATTGCCTGAAGAAGTTTGGTATGCAAGACTGCAAAGGCTTCACGACGCCAATGCCAGCCAAACATCATCTGGGTCCCGACGACAATGGTAAAGAGTTCGATCAAAAGGTATACCGCTCCATGATTGGTTCTTTACTTTATCTATGTGCATCTAGGCCAGATATTATGCTTAGTGTTTGCATGTGTGCTCGATTCCAAGCGGCACCAAAGGAATCGCATCACTTAGCTGTGAAGCGAATTCTTCGATATTTGGCTTACACCCCAACTCTAGGATTATGGTATCCAAAGGGCTCAGAGTTTGATCTGGTTGGATTCTCGGATGCTGATTATGCTGGTGACAAGGTGGATCACAAGTCTACATCAGGCACATGTCATTTTCTGGGACGATCACTTGTATGTTGGTCTTCAAAGAAGCAGAACTGTGTATCTCTCTCCACTGCTGAATCTGAATACATTGCTGCTGGATCTTGCTGCGCTCAGCTTCTGTGGATGAAGCAAACACTCAAAGACTATGGCATTCATCTGAAGCAAGTGCCACTCTACTGCGACAACGAAAGCGCCATCAAGATTGCCAACAACCCAGTTCAGCACTCGAAGACAAAGCACATTGAAATTCGTCATCACTTTCTCAGAGATCATGTTGTGAAGGAAGATATTGATATCATACACGTCAACACTGAAGAGCAATTGGCAGATATCTTCACCAAGCCCTTGGATGAGAAGAGATTTTGCAAGTTACGGTGTGAGCTAAATATCTTGGAATCCTCAAATGTCCTGTGATCAGGCACACATCCTAACACTTATGCATATTGATGACTTAGATGTGCAACACATGAAGTAAAGTATATCTTCAATCAATGAAAACATACATTCTAAGTGTGAATACATTAATGTGGAATTTGACTTCGGAGCGTCACGATAATTGTGCGCCGTGTCTGGGTCTAATACTTCCTATACGGTGGGTAACGCCACCACCAAATTCTTCTGTTTGAAGTGTTTTGCCCATGGCGTTACATTTGCTATGTCTTCACATTTTGTTTATCTTCATTCTCAACTTGTCTTCATGATTATCCTCACTATGTTGGTTTGGTTGTCTTTCTCACACATATATACATATACTAGTGTTCTGTCCTCTACAGCATTCACTTATAGCTATGTCTTCTTGTTGAAACTTTTGAACTAAGTGAATGTGATCGGACCCTAACCTCTCTATGCTTTCTATCTCAAACTCTATCTCTCCAAATCATATGCATTCTCTTGAAACTGTTGAATGTCTTCTCCGCGTCCTTGTCAGCAGAAGATACAGAGACAAACATTAAGTCCGCTTTCAATGACAATTCCTTCACCTGAAACCCGGAGAAGTGGGAACGACCACCCGGCAATCCAGGCATGCGTGGGAACATGGAACAACCTCCGATATGTTGCATGATGGCCACGTGTCCTTCAGATGTGAATCGCCAGGGGCACCTGTGTAATAACACTGCGTCGTCCCTGTCCCTATAAATACACGTCTCACCACAGTCATTATCCTTTCTTCCACTCTCACACGAACCCTAGCGCCACCGCTAGCCCTCGACGATGCCGGCGACGAAGCGCTTAGCTGCCACGACCTCTCCGACGCCGTCTTCACGTCGGCCGCAGACATCGTCTTCTCCGTCATCGCCGTAGGTGTCCTCCATCGCCAAGTTAGGGCATGGACGATCGAACTGCTCGGCCTCTTCTTCCACTCCGTCTAGCAGTTCTTGGTGTGGTAAATAAAACTTCCTTTTTACGGCCCCTTTGATCCTATAGATTCATCACTTTCTGCCACAAGAAGATTCTATTCACACAAGTTGGATCTATTTCATACTGCATCTCAGAATATGCCTAGTATGTTCACTTATGCTTCACAAAGTAGTTAGATTCCTCACTTGTATTGAACCATGGATTCGTACAAATCTGGAACCAACTCTTTATCTATGAGTGAATGTCTTCGCACGATGAGGTCAATGTCTTCTAAACTGATTTATCTTCAAAATCTTCTGAGAATGCATATGACCTCTTCCCCTTCCCTCGCACCTTAATGTTGTCACAGGTACATGTCCGTGGGAGAATCCCTTGGTTCTCATAGTCCGCATTCATTTGCAGAATTCTTACGGTATCATATAAATTCTCCCAAAGCCAGTTCCTGTTTGTCCAACAAGCGAAAGCCTTTGAAGCCTTTGAACGTGTTGAAGCCATTCAGTTTGAAGTTCATGGCTGCAGAGAAATCAGTAAGGAAGGGTGGCAGACAGCATCGTGGGGGAACATCAAGAGATTTGCCTGATGACCTCTCAGAGCTTTACAAGACAGATCCTGAAGAGGATTACAATCAGCGCAAGACACGAATCCAATGGATTCGAAGATATTGGGCAGAACAATGGTTCAAATACCGGTTTGTGAACCAGGAATATGCTGAGAAAAATGCCATCAAGCGACCTTGGGGAGACATCCTATACAAAAATCTTCAACCCAGGTCCAGAGACGAAGCCATTGATCAAGGCTTCTATCCCTGCATGGTCCGAGGACCACAGTCTGCAGATGCACACCCATCGTCACTACTATGGTGTCGTGACGACAATCTATTCAGACGCAACTTCCAGTTTGCCAAGAATTCAGCGAAGCAGAACAAGAAGTCATTGGGACTAGACTTCAACCCTGGTCCCTCTGCTCCCCGTGCCAATGGCACCCACGAAGCTGAACCCAATCTTGTTGGGCCCTTCTACAACCTGGAAGGTCTCATCACTCATATCATGGTTCAAGGGACAGCCGTGGATGAGCCTGTAGATGACGCTGAATCTGATGAAGCGCCTGCACCGCTGAAGCCAAAGAAACTGAAGCAGCCTAAAGCTTCAAAGCCTGGCTCAGCACCAAAAATCTCATGGGCGAAGCCACTGGCTACTGCTCCTCCTGAAGACAGTGTGTAGTCTGAAGATTTGTCACGCATCTCCAAGCCCTCGAGAGTCCAGATGCCTCTGCAACACACCAGCCAAGAACTGACTGCCGCTGCTATTCTGCGCGACGATGCCATTGATCTGTCCAGCGATGAAGATCTTGCAGATGACGCTCTTGAGCAACTGATCAAGAGCAAAGAAGAAGCAGAAATCTTCAATGATTTGCCTCTCTTTGACGTGGCAATCATCCACAACTTCATCGATGAGTGGTTTGACACGCCCAACCTCAGCTTTGAAGATCTGCAACTTCCAATTGGCCTCAGTGTCGCATTCCATGGCGCCATTGCTTCAGAGCTAGCTCTAGCTCAGCGCATTGTTGAACTGAAGCAAAAGATCAACTTTGAGAAAGCTCAGTTCAAGAAGCATATGGCCAAGCTCAGCGTGCAAGAGGTCAAGAACTTCAAGATCATGCTGCACGAGCTCAAAGAAGTCTTTCTCAAGAAGCGTGAAGAAGCTCAAGGTCCTCGTGAGCGCATGAAGAGCCTGGCTGACAAGTGTGTGCAAGGCTACAACAAGGCTGAGAAGCGCAAGGCCCTTGGGCGTCCTGGGATCGATCCCAGGATGGCTGCAAAGAAGAAGAAGAAGCCCGCTGTGGCCGAACCCGACGCACCAAGGCAGGAAGCACATCCCATTGTCTTCCCAGCCAGCATGACTGGCTTGAAGCCAAAGGTCAGGTCAACCGCTTCATAACTGAAGAAGACGACGACTGCTGAGGCTGAAGACCGAAAGAGGAAACATCCTGAAGCCTCTGATGCTGCTCCCTCTAAGAAGAAGCGCAAGACCAAGAAGGATCGGGCTGCTCCCATAGAGCCCTTAGTTGTTGAACCTATCTCAATGGTTCGCCCTACATCTACACACCAAGAGCTCCAATTGATTGTCCATGAACCTGCTTCCACAAAGGCTCAGCAGCTGAAGACATTCCAGCAGTTGATCCCACCACTACTGAAGACATTGGTCACCATGACAATGTTGAAGATGATGCAGTTCTTCCTCAGATCGAGCACCAACAGGTATCATCGCCTGTGCTTACGCACAACGAACTCATCAGCATTGGTCGTCCTCTGACGCCAATTGCTCAAGATGCATCATGGGCTGATCACCCACAACAACAAATCACACCACCCCGGCAAGAAGAAGAAGACGAGTTTGAGGCCCAGCCAACTCCATCTCCAAAGGCGTCGCCAGCGTTCCGCAGGCTTCGCAAAGGATCAAGGTCTCAAGTCCCTCCTTCCAGCATTCCAGAAGGAGAAGTGCCTCACCAATCTGTTACACGTCAAGTGTTTCCAGGTGCCACTCCTACTGTGACTGGATCCGAAGCCAAACTGGCTGAAGATGTTCCGGCTGCATCAGCCGATGAAGAAGAAACCCCAATAGTTGCTACACCCCCGTCTCACCAAGAAGTTGTTCTCGAGGAGAACATGTCTGTGCCCGACCCTCCAGCTCATCAAGTGGAGGTTGAGAATCTTGAGGCTGCCACCACCAACACAAATGAAGCCAATGACGTAGTCATGGCTGAAGCAAATGTGGAGCCTACACCAACCCATGAACCAGAAGTCAGTGATGCTACTGCTCCTGTTCCCGCGCCTGCTGCTGGTCCTCAGTTTGACTATCATGTTGAGCACAGGCCTCAGGTACAGAAGCCAATGCCAAGGTTGCCCAGGTTTCCAGGTCCTGCATCAGCACCTGGATCCTTTAATGTCAACGGCTTCAAAGTAGACAACACTTTCTTCAATAGCTCCAAGAACCCATACTCAAGGGAAAGAATATCTTCTGATCGGTTCTGGAGCTATCCGCGGCGAAGTTATTACTCATGCATTCTATACAATCAAGGTCGCATCTTCCCTCATATGCGTCTTGACACCGAAGCAATAACTGGTCTACCCTGCTTGGAAGAAGCTCTGGATTGCTTCAAAGAGGTTGGATTGTTGCCTTTCGTCACCGACCAAGAGCACTGGAACGAAGAGTTGCTGCTCCAATTTTATGCCACTCTTCACATACGTGGCTACAACAGAGATCCGAAGACTTGGGTCCTCGAGTGGATGACAGGAAATGTTCATCACGAAGCCAAAGCCTTTGATATCATTGAGCTCACTGGTCTGCCCACTCCTGGAGATCTCTATGAACCTGGCTGTCAGCTTCACAGTGAAGCTATGGAGAGCATCTTTCAGAAGCCTGAACCGAACATGAGTCAGATGCTTAGTATGATGAAGCCTTTGCCTCCAGATGCTGCATATCCTAAGGAGTTCTTTGTTGAAGACCTTGAGTATCTGCCACGCACTATCTATCACATTATGAGGCGAACTCTCTGGCCCATCAAAGGACATTCTCCACATGCAAAGCTGGAAGGTGCAATGAAGACTTTGGTCTTCTATATTCTTCATGGCAAATGCTTCAATGCACAAGACTTCTTCATCCGCCAACTTGCTGCATCAGGATCTGATCTTTTTGGCTTGAAGTTCTACGCTCCATGGATAATGCGGCTGATCAAACTTCACTCAGCTATCTCATATCAGCCCTCTGCTCGAAATCATCGGATCTTTCTGCCTGACGTGGATATGTCCGTTGAAGCCATCTATCAAGAGCCTGCCAAGGAGCCTCTTAGTCTTCAGAATGCTGAGCATCAAAGTTTCTCTCAAAACATTGAAGGAGTTGAAGCAGTCACTCGTGTTTATCCTCTGGCTGGTACTACACGTGCACCTCATCGTGCCCTCACTGAAGCCACTGAAAGCACTATTGCCCAACGGCCCAAGAAGCGATCTCGTGTTCTCAATGACCGAGAGCTTCTGGTTGCCCTTCATCAGAAACAGGATAGGCATCATGACTGGCTGAAGCACCAAATGCAAAGCCTCTTGGTGGATGTCAACCGCATTCGCAATCTTGCCACCAAGAATGCCTTCGTTGCCCATGAAACCTGTCGGCGTACATGGAAAGGGCTGACGCTTATGTGCTCTGAGGATGATCTTCATGAGGATGGCTTCTCTAAACGTTTCAAGTTTGACTCCACACCTCCCTGAAGGACTGTGCTGCGACGAACTCCGTCTCTTGAAGACTCTGAGTTCTCTTCCTCCGCGGCAACCGTGAATGCCAAAGTGATTGAGGACGAAGACGATGCTACTTCACCACCCCCTACTTCAGCATGCATCGACACTGCCCCGAGTTTGTCTGCACCACCTAACAACACCAATGACCTTGCTGCTTCACCTACTCCTCATGGGAACGAGTAGATGCTCTATGTCTTCAAACCTTTTTGGTCCTTACTGACAAAAGGGGGAGAAGCATATGAGTTTGATAGTCTTCAAGCGGGTCCATATGGGCAGTTACTTTATGTTTTGCCTAGTGTTTACAACTCTCGCTTTGATACATTTGGTTCTTTGAGTTGTAACACTTAAATTCGATGGTCGTCTGCTACTTATTTGCTATTCTGCGATGCGATGATAAATTCTGCATGTGCGACGATAAATTTTGCACTTAGATCATTTGCAGACGTCCATTTTTCATTATGCATGTCATTATATTCACATACTTCTCATGCATGATGAATTGTCATCATAAGTTGAAGAGGATCTCCACAAGTACAACCTGCCATGTGCATTTGCATTCCAAAAGCAAATTCCTTATATGCACATCTTCAGGGGGAGCCCTTGCAACTTATGAAGACAATTTCTTATCATTTACAATTTCACATATTATATTCCCCGTTGAAAACTTCAACTAGTTTGTCATCAATCACAAAAAAGGGGGAGATTGTAAGTGCATCTAGTGCCACCCCTAGTTGGTTTTGGAGTATTGACGACAAACCTAGTTGAGGGACTAATGTGATTGTGAGAATTGCAGGATAACACAGGTAGAAGTCCATCATTGATTCGGTTTTCCTACCAGAGATGACCCCTAAAAATGTATGAAGACATTGAAGTCAAAGGTGGTATGTGAAGACATTCACATTGAAGACTATGACAAGAGAAGACATCGCATGAAGACTACAGAGCGCAAAGACTTAGATCTTTCGTAGTTCTTTTTCTTCTTTGTTGACTCATAGGAACCACCGTACTGTTAAGTGGGGTCCAAGAGAACCAGTCAGAATGACTGAAGTGATGCTTAACCAATCCTATGTCTTCGAGTGAAGACTATGAGAGCAAATCTTGTCCAGAGTTGGACAAGTCAGCTTTGCTTGTAGCCCAAGTAAATTTGCCGTGTGTGTTTGAAATCTGACCGTTGGAACACGTGTCAGTTCCTTAGTGACCCAGGGTCATTTCGGACAAATCGGGTCGGGTTGCCTAGTGGCTATAAATAGCCCACCCCCTACAACCATAAATGGTTGGCTGCTCAGAGTTAAAGTACGGCTTTTGTCGTTTGAGAGCAACCCACCTCGAAGCCTTTGAGAGAGAATTCCTTGAGAGGATAAAGCCCTAACCACCCAGAGCCAAAGAGTGTTAGGCATCACTTAAGTCTTCCTGTCTGTGTGATCTGAAGACTTATTACACTTGAGGACTATGAATCCTCCAGCCGGTTAAGCGTCGCGTTCTGAGCATCCAAGAGTCATTGTGGATCGCCGGTGAACGAAGTTTGTGAAGGTTTGGAAGTTTACCTAGAAGACTTACCAGAGTGATTGGGCGAGGTCTTTGTGACCTTAGCTCAAGGGGAATACGGTAAGGACTAAGTGTCATGAGCTACGTGCTCAGGACTAAGTGTCCGGGACTGAGTGTCCTCAGGTTTAAATACCTATCCGCCCTAACCAGACGTACAACTGTCACAGCAGTTGGAACTGGTCTACCAAACCTTTGTCTTCGTCATGCACACTGGTTCTATCCTTCTCATCTCTTTATTTACAGGTGGCTCTTGTGAAGTCAATGCCTATTTGCTTTATCTATTTGTCTTCACTGTGTACCTGATCCTTACTGCCTAGCTGCTATTAGTCATTGTGGTTTCACTTCATTGAATGCTTGACTATTGTCTGTCTAGAGTAGTCTACCTTCCGCTGCATGGAAATAGGTTCATTTCTATCATTTGTCTTCGAAACTTCCATGTTTTGAAGACTTTCATAAAAATCGCCTATTCACCCCCCCTCTAGTCGATAAAACACACTTTCAAACATTATTGTTAGTCCTGTTTTGCCATGTAGTACAAAATATTGTCTTGTTCGCTTCACTGTTGTAACTATATTTTTACCCTAGTCATGTGTACTTACAGAAACATTTCAAGATGAAGTGACATCAACACAAAGATCTGCGAGCAGTGCGACATGGCCGTTACCGAATGATTATGGATTGGAATTGGAATGTGCTGATGTTCTCAAGCATCAACTAGAGGTGGCAAGACAACGTGTACATGATTGTCAACGTATAATCAACAAGTTGAGACTGGACATGCAGGTATTAGATGCAGGAGTCAAAAAAATGAAACAAGACACTGAGGTAACCATGAAGGAATTGGAGATTTTGCAGACTGAAATTTGTGCTATCTCAATCCGGCCAATCCTATTTTCTGAAGAGATTATAGTTCAAATGGAGTTAAGTTGATGCGCGTCCATGATGTATGAGCTGTATTTGCCCAGTGTATGTAATTTTCTGTTTGTGTATGCTTTATTATCACCTGTGCCGAACCATAATGCCCAGTGGATTATTCTACCTTTCTATGCCTTGATCTCTTTGTTGTATAGTGTATGCTTTTTAGAGGTGGTAGTATTGAGTAGGATAATTCTTTGAATATGCTATATCGTTCAAACGGGGGCCAACTCGCCCGACCATGGCCCTTCACGGGCTGTCGGATCCATGGGCCTTCTACGTCTCGTAGGATCCACGGGCCTTGTACGTCTCGTAGGGTCCATGAGTCTTCTACGTCTCGTAGGATCCATGGGCCTTCTACGTCTTGTAGGATCCATGGGCCACCGACTCATTTATGGGTCTTGTACGGGCCTTTAATGGGCCGTAGACTGGCCTTTAATGGAAATCGTACGTTTTATGGGCTGACCATAACGGGTCGTTAATAGTCCGTATTTGGTGATGCTATGAAAATGGCCCAACAGACTAACGGTCCACGAACGGGCCGACTGTAACGACGGGCTGAATTTGACCCATAAGCAGAAAATGACAGCAACGGGCCGTAAGTAACCGAATGCTGCAAATGAGCCCAAGAATAAATGGGCCCTCGGAAGGCCGAAAGTTAACTTGGGCTGGAAACGGCCCAATGAAATAACTGGCCGTTAATGGGTATAAAGTGATACACTATTCATTATGGGCCAGTTTCACCATGGGCCGTTAATGGGTGTAAAGTAATACACTGTTCATTACGGGCCAGTTTCAGCATGGGCCGCTAACGGGCCAAGAGTTACAAAGGGCCTCATATGGGCCGAAAGACGTCATGGGCTATACATGGGCCAGAAGTGAAAACGAGCTGGAATCATATTGGATGGCCCAGATGATGCTACTGGGCCTAATTCAGAAGGGTGTAACGGGCCTTGGGTTAGTGGGCTGTAAATGGGCTATATGCGAACAGGCCGTTAACAGGCTTTCCATGGGCCAGCCCGCCAGCTTTTGACCAAGTCAAACGGGCCAGCCTTTTCACAGGAATGGGCCACTGTTGGGCTGTGCCACGTGTCGACGTATCATAGGCGCCTTCTGTCCAGTGAGTGGATGACATCTGTCCCAACGATGAGCTGACACGTGTTTCCTCTAGCCAATGATGATTTTACACGTGGAAAATCCCCATTGGTCGGGGCTATTAATGGGTTATCGGATCCAAAACCCGACCTGATAGCTTAATGGCGTTCCGTTACGGTGGATGCCACGTGTCGGTCACCCTTGACGAAAGCACTTCTGTGACGCGCGATTTATCGTCATGGAAGTGGACACTTCCGTGATGATAATTTTGGTAATGTCATGGAACACTTCTATGATAGCACAGGTATGACTATCTTGATTCTGTCATAAATTTGTCATGAATGTACATGCATGACAGAAAACACGACCTACTGTGACAAACACGTATCATCACGGAAGTGTATTTTTTGTAGTGTCTAATGATGTCTAGATATACGTAGAAGAGTAGCAGCAGCAACAACAACAACACAACCCTTTTTGGATACTCAACTTAGCTAGCGGTTAGAGTTAGTTTCTAGCTCATTACTAACCCTGAACTAACTCCATCCAAAGAATTGTTTGGATGTCAGGGTTAGATTGACAAAAAATGCACTAGGAGAACTAGCTCCAATTAGCACCTCTTGGGTTGGATAGTTTTTTGGGTGGGTTATAGATGCAACTAGCTCAAACTAGCCCTCATGTTTAGATATACTTTAGGGCTATTTGAGCCCGAACTAGCTGAAACTAACTATAACCCCTGGATACAGCAACAGTTAATCAGTCGATAATTTGTAAGAATACACTAAACTCCTTCCGGCCCATAATATAAGATGTTAATTTATCTAATATGTGAGTATATTGGATGCTATAAGATACTCCATCCGTTCCTAAATATTTGTCTTTTTAGAGATTTCAAATGGACTACCACATACATATGTATATAGACATATTATAAAAGAGTGTTGTGCTACATCATTGTGCAATTGCTGTTTAGCTTCTAATATTAACTTGGTACTTTTAGGTACATATGTCATTGGTAAAGATCCGCACTTCGACCCTTTCTGTGTATGGGGCAATGAGATATCGATGAACCAGCATCAAGTGATGAAGCTGATAAAGATTGTTAGTAAAATGGGTCCAAAGATGGCAATTAAACTATTTGTTTACACTTTGTCCAAGACAACAACGAACTGCAGGATGGTCAGTAAGAACTCTGCAGCCTTCTTTTTACTGCCCATAACGAGTTGTGTTAGATGATAACGTCTGAATCTTTTTCCTTTGCAGTGGTTGCCAAAGCAGTTTACTCAAGATTACCTCTCAGACTACATGATTGGTGGGCATGCAAAGGTTAAAGTATTTCTACCAGAACATGGTGATTATCTAGATGTTTTCATGAAGACCGTGAAGGTTGGGCGGTCGGCCATCACAAGGGGTTGGACTAGAGTCGTGTGTGCCTTCTGCATGGAGGAGGGCACAATATGGGCATTCCGCTTCACCTTGTTCAACAACCATAATATATTTTGCATCTTTCTTTATCGTCTTTAATAGTACAAGTATATAACTATGGTTCATCATTCTTTATTTGGTTCTTATGTAATTCTTGAACATATGTACCAATGAATTGAATAATGCATTCGTTGTTTGAACCTGATGGATATGAATAAAGCTATATCACACATTCAAATCCAAATCCAAATCTGGTACAATTTGGAAAAGCAGCAATTAAATTAGGGTGAAATTATGCTCACCAGGTTGTTACGGCACACACGGTTGGTAAAACACAAATGTTTGCGATATGCACCATAATCCGAGACAGTTCACAGAGAGGAAACGTGTGCAAGCATGCACACAGTTGCCGTTTGCAAACTGTGTGCGATGTCAGACAATATCACAAACGGTGCGGGCAAACTAAAGGTTTGTGTTAGTTGCCTTATCGTACACGATTCGCAACCATGAACTGTTTTTGATGAAGTATGCATCGTAAATGTTGCACCACAGGATAGCGCGTGCGATAGTTGTCGTGTACGACGATGTTACAACGGTCCGACGCTTCGTAATCCTGTCCGACACTCAGACGACGATTAGCTAATCTTCTTAACGATGAACCGTTTGTGATGGGCCGCGCATCATACACGTTCTATAATAGTGAACCGTTTGTGATGGGCCACACATTGTAAATGTAGCACCACAGAATACTGACTGCAATGGCAATGCGAGCAGAAACGAGTAGAAGTACTATAGGGGCCCTATCCCCGGCGGTTTCTGGGTCGTGTGGGAAGGACCCCCTATCGCCCACACTCACTTGGCGACGGTTCCAAATGCCGTCGCGAAAAGGGGTTAAAAACCGTTTGTTTAGGACCGACGCGCACGAGTGGATGGCGATGGATTCCACCCTTCGGAGCCCCAAACGGACTCCAGATCAGCCCTCCCTGTGAAGAACAGGAGGTGGCGGCAGCTCCGTATCATAAAACGCGGCGAATCCTTCTCTCTAATTTTTTCTCTATGAATAGGTACTTATAGAGTTGGAGTTAGGGTCGGAGGCGTTCCAGGGGCCCCACAAGCCAGGAGGGCGCGCCCCTGGGCTTGTGGCCCATGGGTGGCCCCCCTCTGGTATCTTTTTGCGCCAATATTTTTATTTATTCCACAAAAATTCTTCGTAAATTTTTAGGTCAATCCGAGAACTTTTATTTCTGCACAAAAATAACACTATGGCAATTCTGCTGAAAACAGCGTCAGTTTGGGTTAGTTCCATTCAAATCATGCAAATTAGAGTCCAAAATAAGGGCAAAAGAGTTTGGAAAAGTGGATACGATGGAGACGTATCAACCGACCACCGAGACGGGAAGGAGCATGGCAGAAGAAGTTGGCGCGATGATACGTCTCTAACGTATCTATAATTTTTTATTGTTCCATGCTATTATATTATCTGTTTTGGATGTTTTATATGCATTAATATACTATTTTATATTATTTTTTAGACTAACCTATTAACCTAGTGCCTAGTGCCAGTTTCTGTTTTTCCTTGTTTTTGACTTTTACAGAAAAGGAATATCAAACGGAGTCCAAACGAAATAAAACTTTACGATAATTTTTCTTGGACCAGAAGAAGCCCACGAGACTTGGGGAGGAGGGCAGAAGACCCACTCGGGGGCCACAAGCCCCGCGGGCGCGCCCGGAGAGGGGGCAGGGGGCTTGTGCCCCCCCCCCCCCCCGTGGCTCCTCTAACCCTAGCTCCAGCACTAAATTCCCAAATACCCCCCTACACTAGAGGTCACACAAAAAATACTTTTTTCGCTACCGCAAGCTTCTGTTCTCGTGAGATCCCATCTTGGGGCCTTTTCCGGCACTCCGCCGGAGGGGAATTCGATCACGGAGGGCCTCGACATCAACCTTGCCGCCCTTCCGATGAAGCGTGATTAGTTTCCACAGACATAAGGGTCCATAGCTAGTAGCTAGATGGTTTCTTCTCTCCCTTTGATCTTTAATACAATGCTCTCCTCGATGTTCTTGGAGATCTATTCGATATAATCTTATTTTGCGGTGCATTTGTTAAGATCCGATCAATTGTGGATTTATGATCATATTATCTATGAATATTATTTGAGTCTTGAGATAGCTTATTAATTCTCTTCGATCTATCGATTTGGTTTGGCCTACTAGATTGGTTTTTCTTGCAATGGGAGAAGTGCTTTATGATGGGTTCAATCTTGTGGTGTCCTCTCCCAGTGACAGAAGGGGCAGCGAGGCACGTATTGTATTGTTGCCATTAAGAATAAAAAGATGAGGTTTATATCATATTGCTTGAGTTTATCCCTCTACATCATGTCATTTTGCTTAATGTGTTACTCTGTTCTTATGAACTTAATACTCTAGATGCAGGTATGATTCGGTCGATGTGTGGAGTAATAGTAGTAGATGCAGGCAGGAGCCGGTCTACTTGTCACGGACGTGATGCCTATATTCATGATCATTGCCTTAGATATCGTCATAACTTTGCGCTTTTCTATCAATTGCTCAACAATAATTTGTTTATCCATCGTATGTTATCTTCAAGAGAGAAGCCTCTAGTAAAACCTATGGCCCTCCGGGTCTATTTTCCATAATATTATTTTCAGATCTATAAAACTAAAAATCCAAAAATACTTTGCTGTAATTTATTTATATTTACTTTATTTTATTATTTACTTATCTTTTATATCTATCTTTATTAGATCTCACTTTTTGCAAAGTGACCATGAAGGGATTGACAACCCCTTTTTCGCGTTGTGTGGAAGTGTTTGTTAGTTTGTGCAGGTGCATATATTAGGGACTTGTTTGTGCCTCCTACTGGATTGATACCTTGATTCTTAACTGAGGAAAATACTCATCTTTACTTTGCTGCATCATCCTTTCCTCTTCAAAGGAAAAATCAACGCAAACTTAAGAAGTATCACACGACGGTGGGGAAGACTCCATGGACGACGTTTACCCTGTCGCTTCCACTTCATGCCAGCTGCTGGGAAGCCAGCCACGGGAGGCGCAGAAGGTCGAGGCGGCACCGATGGGGTTGGCGAGGCATGCAAATCGATGGGCGGTGGCTATGGGTGCTTCATTCTGTCGACTGGGGGTGTGACGAAGCGAGAAGGCATGGGACCGAGGAGATCGACGACGACGGTGGTGGCGGCGGGGGGAGGCGGGAAGCACGGATCGAAAATGTACCTTCCACCAACTAGCGCGAAAGATAGAGAAAATGACAAATCGGAAGGGAGGGGAAACTAAACATATGCGACAGGAAGGCCGAAATGTACCAGCCCCCTCTATTTTTCTTTCTGGAATGGGCCGTTTTACGGGACTTATGCTTTGATCTGTGTTGAAAAAAAAGACTTTGAAGGCGTACTACCACTGCAGGCGTCGTTAGGCCATCTCCACCGCGTGACCCTATCCTGTCCGCCCCTGTCCGTTTGGGGTAAAACAGACAAACCAGACGACCCAGCGGCAGACCCCATTTTGCTTTTTCGCCCGTTTCGTGTCCGTTTCACCCCATCCCTGGACCAAAGTTGGTCTCGTTTTGAGGCAAAATCGGACACGAGCTGGACGTTTTTTGCGTCCCTGCTGTCCGCTGTGTTCGTCTGCACATGGGTCTGCCCCCCTGTCATTGAAAGCAGAGGGACCCACCCAACCACCCACCCATCCCCTCTCTCTCTCCTTCATTTGCACTGTTCCTTGCATAGCTCGTCGACGCCGCCGGAGCAGGGCACAAGTACGCATGCCAGCCACTGGCGCTTGGACCGGAGCGGCGCGGCGTCGGCCGGAGCAGGGGAGGACGGCAGCGGGGCGAGGCGAGGCGCGCGCGGGCGACGCGAGCGGGCGTGGCGAGGCCGCACCCGGCAAGCGCGCGCGGCCGCTGGTGGTTGCGGCACCGGCCGGGCGCGAGGGCTCGGGGGGCGAGCAGGGAGCGCGACGGCAGGCGGGGGTGCGAGGGCGCGGGGGCGAGCGGGGGGCGCGTCGGCAGGAGGTGCGCGGGGCTGCCGGTCGGGGCGAGCGGGGCGCGCGTCGGCGAGGAGGTGCGCGGGGCGATCGGGGCGAGGAGGTGCGCGGGGCGAGTGGGGCGCGCGTCGGCGAGCGCGGCCACGCGGGAGCGAGGGCACTGGGCGGGCAGGCCGCGGCGCAGCGCGAGCGGGGCGCGGGCGGGGGGCGGCGGGGCGGGGCGCGCGCCGGCCGGCAGCGCACGCGCGGGGCGGCGCAACGCGGGCGCGGCGCGGCGCATCGCAGGTGCGGGCGCGGGGCGTGCAGGTGCGGGACGGGCGCGACGCGAGCGCGCCTGCCTGCCGGCCGCAGCGCGGCGCGAGCGCGGAGCGGGTGGGGCGCGGGCTCGGCCTGGGCGACACAGGCAGGGTGCGAGCAGGGTGGCGACGGCGAGCGGGCAGGAGTGAGCGGGCGCGAGGGCAGACGAGCTTGGCATCGGCGGCTGCACCGACAGAGCGAGAGCACGAGCTCACGGGCGGATGAGGCGTGCGGCTGAGACGGACATTTTAAGGTCGTTTGGTGCGTTTGGCGTCTCCAACCCTATTCAGACATGTATGTTCGTTTTGCCATCCATTGTCATTCGAAACGGACAAAATTTGGACAAATTGGACGTCCGTTTGAGGTCGTGCGGTGAAGTTGGCCTTATTACACGTGTAGTGCTGAGCGTCCGGACGGAAACCTTCCGGAGGGAGCCGAGCCACCAGCGAGGTGGCCGTGTCCTCTCCCCTGTTCCAATGGCGCGCCGCCGCGTGCTCCTCTACCTCAAGCCCTTCGATGTCTACCCTCCGCGCCCTCTCTCCGGCGCCTCCTCCCTCACCTTCCCGCCACCGCCTCCGCCGCCGCGCGCCGCCAACCCCAAGGTCCGCACATGTCTCGCCCACCCTCTCCCTTTCGAGAAACCTTGGTTACGCCGGCGTTCATGGTTGTCGATGCGTCCGAGGGGGTTCCCCGTTGACTCCCAAGTTCCCGTGCTCCGGCGGCCCGTTGGGATAAATCGGTGGTGGAGTGGAGTTCACCTAGTCGTTCAGAAATCGTGAACTTGCGCTGGTGAACCGATGTTTTTTCAAGGACCGTGCTTGCGCTGATCCATTGTTGTCTGTGAGCGTCTTTGGCGTCTGGCTGTTTGTTTTTTCATCTCCATTTTAGTTACAATACATGTGGTTTGATCTTTCCATGTGCTGGCACGGAGCACACCAGCTGTTTGTTGAAATACATGTGTGGAGTATGAGCTCTGGCCAGTGACTAGGACTCTAGGCGCTGTGTTGTATGAACTGGTGGGTACCAGGAGTCCTTGCTAGGCTACAATGTGGACTTCCAGTTGGATCTCAGCCTCAATTACTGTCCGTTATTGAGAAATCTGCCATCTTGCTTGTCAAATCAACATCTGTTAGTACTACTGGGAAAAGTTGCATAACTAGCTGAATCTAACAAGTTTCATTTCCCACTTTCTTGCTGCATAACCATTTTTACCGACATGAATTAAGGGTTTCGTGCCTCTTATCGTCAATTTAATGTCTTGCTGCAGATCTTAAGTTATCTGGATGATCGATGCAGAGTCCACAAGGACACAATCAATCTCTGTAAGAGTATACTACAGCGCAAGCCCCTTGACTGGATCTCAGTGCAGCGAAATCATTTGACAAATCCAATACGTGATGTGGATCTTGTTATTACCGTTGGTGGTGATGGCACACTTTTACGGGCTAGCCATTTTTTGGATAGCTCGATTCCCATTTTAGGTGTTAATTCGGATCCTACTTGTTCTGATGAGGTTAGTTCTTTCCATGATTGACAATAATCATCTATTGAAACCAATCACATTAGCAATGCTTGTTGACTACATTTGCATATGTTCTTCTTTGCACGCTTCTAAGCAGACTAATGGTCATACATGTGCTTGATGTGTATGTGTATGGTTTTATAACTCCATGCAGGTTGATGAGTTAACTGAGGAATTTGATGCAAGAAGAAGCACCGGATATCTTTGTGCAGCTACTGCCTGGAACTTCGAGCAGGTATGTCGCTGTTGCCTAGTCTTCTTGCTTGGGGATCTCAATTCATTTTCTTACAGAAATCACACCACTCTGCTTTCTGTTATAGCGTCGGAACATTTACTGAATTTCTTGAATGTTACTGTTCTCTTGAACATGACATATTCTCAGATACTTGACGCAACCCTTGCTGGCAGTAGACACTATTCAGAGCTGTCAAGAATATCAGTGAAACTAAATGGATCCCAGCTACCGACTTATGCTCTGAATGATATATTGGTGTCACACCCCTGTCCGGCAAGTGTGTCGCGCTTCTCATTAAGGTACTGACTTTGAGCCTTTCTGTAAATATTGATGACTTCTGTGATCAATTCTAACTGGCATTACCATTTCAGAAAAAGAAGCAATGGGGAGACCTCACGTTTGATTAATTCTAGATCAAGTGGTCTCAGGGTCGCAACAGCTACTGGATCAACTGCTGCCATGCTATCAGCAGGAGGATTTATGATGCCAATATCAAGTCGTGAGCTTCAGTATATGATAAGGGAGCCCATTTCACCAACGGATGCCGACAAACCACTGCTGCATGGATTAGTTAAGCAAGAGCAACATATGCTTGTTGTTTGGTACAATCAAGAGGGTGCTGTGTATATTGATGGTTCTCATGTAACATATCCAATCCAGCATGGGGATACACTTGAGATCTCCTCAGATGCTCCAGTCTTAAAAGTTATTTTACCAGAATATCTGTTAAAGCAGGCATCTTTATAATGAAATAACGGTATCACTGTTCTGATGCTTGACTGCTTATTGATCTGGCATGATCTTTGAGGCAAGTGGAGTTCTTGAGTACTTTAAACTACTACCTCTGTTCATTAATATAAGACGTTTTGGCAGTTCAAATTAAACTGCCAAAAGGTCTTATACTAATGAACAGAGGGTGTAATATATAAACATATCGTTATATACAATAGACTTAATTTGCGATATCAAACGAAATAGTAGATGGTGATTTTGTAGTTTACCCTTTTTGAAGCAAAAGCAACATTAGACCGTCCGAGTTTAGATTAGAGATAGTGTTTTGTCAGAATCTTAATAATCTTATCCTTCCAGCAGTTCTGAAGCAGAGAGTACTTTGCATTCTTAGTAGAATTAGGCATTTTTATGTTAGTAGCTACATTTTACTGCCAGAATAGACATAGTGGCCTAGCCCTAGTGGTTCTTACAGGTGTACAGATCTGAAATACATCTAACATTTAAGTCGCAAAATGTCTCAAGCTACCATCAACATCTAAAGATGACGAGTCACTGGTGTTGTTACATGATACTTGTGCCGTTATGCTCTGGCTCTCACTTGGATTTTCCCAGAAGTTTCTGCGTAGACCACTTGAGCTCAGGCTGTTTGCAGCAAGGCTGAGTTCTGATAGGAAGGGTTGCAGGGGGGTATGGCCCTCGAGCAGGCTCACCGCGTTGGACATCTTTGGTCTAAGTGTCGGTGCTGCGTTGGTGCATAAGAGAGCCACATTCAGCATGAGGAGTGCCTCTTCTGTTGAGTAATTGGATCCTAAGTCTGGATCTACCAGCTCCAGGAGAGTTCCTCTCTCATGTAAAACACAAGCCTGGAACACATTTAAGAGACGCAATTAGCCTCTTCCTTACAGCGTTCAAGGTATGTATGCGAGAATAAAGCATGAACTGTCAGAGTTTAGCATTTTGTTTCACTACAGCGCACCCCCCTACATGAAAATTATACAGTTTCCTTCAACTATTTTCTCAAATGACATTCTTAATTTGTTTCCCTAGAGGCAAAGATCATGAGTTTTAACAATTTGTGATTTCAATTCTACTCCCTCCATCCGAAAATACTCGTCATCAAAATGGACAAAAAGGGTTGTATCTAGAACTAAAATACATCTAGATACATCCCCTTTTATTCATTTTGATGACAAGTATTTCCAGACGGAGGGAGTACTATATTAACGCGAACTGATTCTGAAAGCATAAAAATTTCCATAATCTGATGTTGTCAACTAGCATCCATGCCTCTACATGGTGACCAAATTATTTACCAGAGTTCTAAATTAGAGGTTAGATCAAATTCATCCATATCTAACAGAAATTTGGGCAGATTTTGTATGTGTCCAGGAGAGGTTTGGTTGTAAGGGACAGAAGGCTAAGAGCCATGTTACCGTTCAAGTAGTAAGTTTATATTACACATGTTAAATAAAACTATGATTTATGCCCTATTACGCTGACAGTGTGTCTAACTGTTTTTTGTTTGCACAAATATTTGTCGGAGGCACTTATTAATTGCTCTGGATGTGAGGTGAACATATATGAGTCTATTCAGTATGGTCCATATTATTGCGAAAGGGGGACGAAGGTTTAGAAGTTACCCAATCGAGAAGATAAACAAAATCTTCCTTTGGCCTGTAGTTTGTGTTGCTTTTTCCACTCACGATTTCCAAAGCAACAACCCCAAAACTGTAAACATCAGCTTTGTCTGTCAAATAACCACGCATTGCATACTCAGGAGCCATGTATCCACTGCAAGAATGATAAAATAATCAATCAGCTGTAAACTGTGCAGGTAAATGGAATTATTTAGAAAGATATGCCGAAAAGTAATATCCATCAATAGTTGTTTGAATGAAAAATTAAGAATACTACCTTTTAAGCATCCCATTGCATGGAAAATGTTAATCCAGAGTTGATTGCATTTTTTTGTCATTTATGTATGCATGCAGGACAGCCAACAGGTCCTACATTTATGCGGGTTTCTGACCAGCTTACCTGATGTTAACTTTTATTTCTATGGATGTTCTGTATGTTTGCCAGAGGTAAATGTTATACTCCCTCCGTCCCTGTTTATATGATGCCCACATATTTCGAGATTCAACCTTGACCATCAATTTGACCAACGAAACGTTGGTTATGTGCCATAAAAATTATATCATTGAATTCATATTCGAAAAAAGTTCCTAATGTATTAATTGGCCAAATTATGGTCAAAGTTAAATCACAAAAACGAGGACACCATGTATATAGAGCCGGAGGAAGTATTGTTCATCACTTCACTATTAGTTTACTTTTAACTGCTTTATCTTCTTATCGTTTTGTTATATATATCAAATGGGAATGTGTGGATAGAATTTTGCATTTTGGAAAAAAAGTATGTAATTGAAAGTACTTACATTGTTCCAGCTACTTTTGTGCTTATGTGGGTGTGACCATCTTCATTAAGCTTTGCTAGACCAAAATCTGAGATCTTAGCATCCAAATCTTTGTCAAGCAGTATATTGCTAGCCTTGATATCTCGGTGCACAATCCTTATTGCAGACTCCTCATGCAGATATGCCAGACCCCTTGCTATTCCCAGGCAAATCTTACGTCTCGTTGGCCAATCCAATGCCAGTCTATATTCTTCAACTGGATCGCACAATACAAATTATTCATGAGTTCTAACATGCAACACTAGTTAGGGGGAGCACCAAGAAATATAGGAAGTAGGATTACCAAAGAGAGCACGTGCAAGGCAATTATTTTCCATGTACTCGTAAACTAGCAAGAGCTGGTTTCCTTCTGTACAACAGCCATACAGCCTGACAAGGTTTGGATGCTGGAGTGCAGATATCATGCCAATCTCATTCACAAATTCACGATTCCCTTGCTTGGACTTTGATGATAGCTGTTTGACAGCAATAATGGTGCCATCGGACAACAAACCCTGCTAGCACAAACAATGTTTTGTTATAAGAATCGTGTAGTTTAACTTGGGTTTGTAGAATTTAAGCATGGGAGAGAGCGAACACTGACCTTGTAAACCGAACCAAAACCACCTTCGCCAATCTTGTTGGCTGGATCAAAGTTTCTCGTTGCTGCTTTGATTTGTCTCAAGGTAAATGAGCCAATTTGGAGGTCAAGTGCCCGGAGATCTAATAAAAGTTACCATATGGTCAGAAATGTTCAGAATGTATAGTTTTAGATTATGATCTCCACTAGTTTTATATTGTTATATACTCCCTCTGTCCCAAAATAAGTGTCTCAACTTTGTAATAACTTCAGTACAAAGTCGTACTAAAGTTAAGACACTTATTTGGGGCGGATAAAGTTAGTACAAAGTCGAGACACTTATTTTGGGACGGAGGGAGTAGTAGTCATCTTGCTATTGCTTGTTCTGCTGAGAAGTGGAAAGTAGAGAGATGCTGTAGATGGTGCGTATGAATGGTGAAGCAAAGTGAAAGATAGGCACTAGTTTCTCATTGAAGGTATAAAGAACAGACCCAGTGCTGGAAGCTCCCACACCAGGTGGGGTCTGGGAAAGGATTATACGAGGCAAGCCTTACCCCTACACAGTGCAATGCAGAGAGGCTGCGTCGAACCCAAGACCTCTTGGCACAGGTGGGGAGAACTTCACCACTGTGCCAGGCCTGTCCTTCTTATCATTGGGTATATAAATAGAAAAAGGTTGATTCAAATATATTTATAGCACCTTGATTCACCAAGTTCTTCCGTCGTCGCTTAATCCAGATACCAACAACAAGAGCAGTGAATATCGCAATAATTGGGCCTCCAATCAGCAAAGCTTTAGATGTCCTTGAAATTTTCGTTCTACTCCCAGTTTGGGGAGGTTCAACAGCCAAAGGAATCTGGAAGTCTGAGTATGAACACACATAAACCAAAATCACCAGATCATTAAAGAATAGAGTATTTCTCCTTGAAAAATTGTAATGCAAGAAGTCAGAGGATGCCGTCATGTGCTGTTCCTTGTTAAATGCTGTACCCTTGCCCACAGTGATTAAGGGAGCACATTATGCAAAATTCAGAAATAATGTGTTAAAAAATGACATACTTGGAGTTACTGATATTGCAGATATTAGAGGGCCATAAAATCCTCTATATGGAATGCCTGTTGTCCCTCTTCCTGCCCAATAGAATTGAATCTTCAGTGTATGATTTGTGACATATGCTGTGAAAGTCTTGATGACTAGCTTTCCAGCCCCACCAGCAGATTGCTCAATATCAAAATCCTCTAGCACCATTCTTCCCTGAGACCATACAATATCTTGTTACTATCGCAGGAGCTAACAAGATACAGCTATTATTAAAATGTAAAAGATCGAATATCTGCCTATCTGCTCATACCTGTATGAACACATTGAATTTTCTTTTGCCAAGGCTGCGGTATGTGCTGTCATTGGTGAATATAATTTCGGCAAAATGGAGTTTAACTGTGTAGCTCCCATTATGCATACAAAGCCCATAATATGTGAGCGAAAGAGGAGAAAGGCGCGCTTTTGCATACAGCTTGGAGTTGGGCATGGTCAGTTTTGATGTGCTTGACGCAATGTAGTTGTCATCATTGATGTTGTCGTCCATGAAGTTCCCAGTGCTGCTGAATGCCCAGTTTGAGTCTGGGCTTACATACAACATGGAAGCACCTTTTGGTGTGGTGTCACCTTCATATTTTACGCCATTGACAATTGCTTCTTTGTCTCCACAATTGATATGCAAGGACGATCTGTCTGTGAAAATGCGTAGAACAGTATTACATACAGCTTCAATGGTCATCTCTGTTTGGCTTCTGTGTTACAGATTTTTTTTTAGTGTTTTGGCTTATGTGCTTAACACCAATGAACTTTTGCATAGGATCTAATTACATCCTTGTGAGTTATCTTGTTGCTTGTGTTTCTTTAGAGTTTATCCTGATAATTTTACAATCTAGTAATAGCGATTTGTAACTTATTCTGATTCATTGGTAAAGTTAGTCTTGTTTTTCACAATCATGAGCGCCGGTATGAAAAGCGTCAACAAACATCTGTTTGTTCTTCCCATTCGTTGGTGGTCAGAAGCAACTGCGGAAAAATAAATACTGGGCATCAACTCACATTGTCCATTCGAAGCACATGGGAAGTTCTTCTTCAAGCATGGCTGGACATTATTTCTGCACAAAAAGGTAGAATCACCCAGAGTAAAAGATGTTATTATGTCTGGATTGGTCTGTTGGTCGAAAGTTCTTTAGTCTTTTGAAGCAACATGATAAATAATCTTACAAACTGTTCATTTCAGGTGAATAACTCTCCACTAGATTGCTGCAAATTGAAGAGTCACATGGAACTATTTAATTATCTCCACAAGTGTTGTGACGGGAAAAAACTCAGAAATTCTGATACAGATTTCTTACGCGCTCCCTTGACATTGAGTAGGACGACCTGAGCTCCCAATCGTGAAATTATTAAAAGAGAGGTCCCTGCATTTGATAGTTTAATGGTAAATTTAATTATATCAAGTAAGAAATACATTTTCTGAGTTCAGACTGTTACAGATTCAATCATAGCACTAGCAGTCATATTACATTCTCTTAAGCTTTAAGATTCATGTATGGGCATAGCTATTTTGTTATGCAGCCAACAGAATTATTTAACAGACAGAGCAGATAGAGGCATGCCTGTTTAGCCGACGGAGCAGATAGAGGCACGTCTAAATAATTTCTAAGGAAATGCTAACTGCGGTTGCTTGTGATCAAGAAAAACATCTTATAGGTTTTTTCCCGTCATGAATGAATTGGGCATCAACACCTAATAATACTTTATATCTTAGAGATGTTAACTCTTACGTTCTGAACTTTTATGACAGCTTTTAGAAGATTCAGGAAAAGGAAAATATGTGATAGAATTTCATGGATATCTGCAAGTATTAGCATCTAAGAGCGATGCATATTTAGAGTGTGCATGTACGCATGAACTTACACAATGCTGTTGCTTCGCAATAGCCAATCAGGTATGTTCCCAGTGAGTGAATTTCCAGTTAGATATCTGCAAGATTGTTTTTGTTGAGGTGCATTCAGGAAAGTAGCCCAAATAAAATAGCATGCCCAGTTCAATTTATTGTAAATACCAACTTACATGTAATCTACGGTTCCCCTATTAGTGAACGAATCTGTTACTTTTCCGGTCAGTTCATTAAAGCTCAGATCCCTGCATAGAGAACATTGATGATAAAAACATGTCAACAACGAGTACATTTAGTGCTGACATATTTTATGTGTACCCCCAACACGCTGCATTGATCTATAGTCTATACATGGAACCAACGTGATGAACTTACAGATGCGTGAGATTTTCCATGCTCCATATGTAAGAAGGGATTCCTCCGCTGATTGAACAATTCCTAAGGACCCTACATATACAAAAATTCATATGTATATGAGAACCTATGTACAAAAAGCCTGGAAACTCAGCAGATTTGAACTTACAATGCTTTCATCGATTGCATTCCTCTTAGATCCGGGAAAACTGATCCACTGCCTCTCAGATCACTAATTCTCCTGGTTAACAGAAAAATGCAACAAGAAATTTCTGCTTTAGTTTAACACTTCTACCCAATAAATAAATTGCATGGTGCAGCTGGAATTACGAAAATCTCAAACATTTGTCATCGTACAGATCAGAAAGGTTTGTCAATTTGGATAAGCCCGGGGGAATAGGCCCTTCCAGCAAAGATCCTTCGATTTGCCTGCATCATGAGAAATCCCCTTTAATAAATAACATACTTGGGTATCTGTGGATTTCCAATCTGTTCTGTCATGATCTTTCCAACTTACAGTTTTCCAAGCTTTGTCAGTTTAGCCAAGAAATCAGGAACTCTCCCAGATAAATTGTTTCCAGAAATCCTTCTGTTAGGAGATTCAATAGCTGAACATTACAAAATGAGTCTGTAGTAGGCAACAGGGAAAAACAAAGATCTTAGTATCCTTACAAGTCGGTCAAATTGGTCAGCAAGGAAAGAGCAGCCGGCAGGGGTCCAGTGAACTCGTTGGTTGATATTATCCTGAGCGAAGATATATAGGTTAGGCCATAAGGAACTATGTTCACCAAATACCAGCAACTCTTGCCTGCTGTACAAAGCAAAATACTCACAGCTTCTCCAGTTGCGTGAGATGCCCAATTTCAGCTGGGATTTGCCCACGGAACTCATTTGCTTCAATGCTCCTTCGGATTATAATTTTCAGATTGTAGTTAGAAAAGAGAACTCAAAAGTAGAGAATCGAAGTTGTTTTCACCAAATTTCTTGCTTACAGGTTAGTCAAGGTTGTGATTCTCGTAAGAGCCATGGGAAAAGGCCCTGACAATCTGTTTCCCATTAGTGACCTGCAGGACTTTGGCATGAACAGATGAATGACATGCTGCATAATTCTGTTTTACGGCTTTCCGTTTCTTATAATTATGCAAAATTTTGTGGCTTAACACGCGGAAATAATTGAAATTCTAATCATAGGGAACAAGTAGAAATTTGATTTATAAAAATGTATTTCACATTATTGCATGCTTGTCCAGTTTAGTTTTTCCGTTGATGTAAAACATAATCTTGTTAATATGGACTAGTTTATCAATCTTCTTTCCAAACATAAGGCATGCATATAATTGATGATTTTTCTCTGTTCCCTTGTTTACTTGTCGTTTATGACTAAACAAGCTTTCTTAATATACTTTTAGGGAATGATTTCCGTGCTATACTAAACCAGGTCTCGTAAATGAAATTAAGGGCATCGTCATGGATCTCATCTCCCCTATGGCCTGGTTAGAAGACTAGCAATTTTAACGCATCGACAAGACGGCGGCGATGAAAATGCTGCTTATTGCTTGATTTTATTCTTCATGGATTCATCCTAGACTATATTCTGCACTGCTAAAAAGGTTGGTAGAGCACTGCACAAAAGATGCCTGGCATTTTGAAAACCGTGCTTGGGAGTAGCCTAATTTGTTGGCATCTGAGATGCTTTGCATGCCGACATTCCAGTCACGCTCCATAGATAAGATGGGGACCGTGCCTTCACCAGTTCCACCCAAAATGTAAACATTTCTAGTGGCATATTTTTCTTGGATAGTCCAAAATAGCTCCACATGCTACATTTTGCTGTACTACTCACTCAAAGATAACAATGGGTAAGGTGAAGGGCGAGGCCACTCACAGTCCTTGCAACTTCATCCGGGCCCACCGGTCAGGCACCGTGCCATGGAACAAGCTCCTGCTTAGGTCTCTGCAACATTGTAATATGGAATCATGGTGTTATTATTCTCTTGAGAAACACCTTAATAAGTTTATGGCTTAGACTGAATTTTTTTGACAAGGCTTGGATTAGTTTGACTGGCTGTTTAGTACTTACAGCTGGAGGAGATTAGGGAGATCAGCAAAATCTGGTGGGAGCTGGCCGGTGAAGTTCTGGCCCCTGAGGAATCTGCGAAGATGTTCGGAACAGCGCAAAAGGTATGTTAGAGCACAGAAATATGTCAGCATGATCTGCTCAGTTCTAGTCTAGTAAGATCAATTTTACAGGTATCCCCTAATGTTTTACAAGAAGGTGAGAAGCGCCAAGGAGTCATGCATGCATACATACATCTCAGTGGCATGGCACATGGTATTGTTGTCGAAGGAGCAGTCACACTCCAAGCCGCCGCCGGAGCCACACGGATTGGCGGAGAAGTTCCAATGCGATATTCCCATATTCACCGCGATCCGGCGAAGAGTGCGCACTGCAAGAATTGCAAAAAGGAAAGAAAAGAATCATGAACACGGCTTGAGCACATCCTTCTTCTCCATTACATTTACATCCACTTGTACGCGGAGGAAGGAAGCACACAGCAAAGCAGTAGCCTACAGTACTTGTTGCTACAGGGTTTGCATTCCTTTGGAAGAAAAGATATCCAAGATTCTCGATCTTCCTCTGTTGTTTAGAGATTTTTTTGCATGTATTCTTGAACTAAAGTGAGGCAGTGATTCGTTCTTTTTGCAGAACTCATCTAACAGTCCCAAGCAAAGAAGACCAAAATGGGAGAAGCAAAGGGACGAAAAAAGGGAAGGATGAGGAGAAAAGAGCAGGCAAATTAAGCCTGGGAAGCAAAAGACATGCTCTGCTTATCACAGTCATCTCTCTTTCTAAACCAGCGAGCCGAACGCGGAGGAGAGGGGAGGGGAATCGCCCGATGGCAGAGATGGAGCAATGCATTTGCAGGTGCTGAGCACACGTACCTTCAGCAGGGAAGAGCCTAGAGGTAGGAGGGAGGGCATCAACCCCTGGAGACGAAGAGCCATGGACCTCGGCAAGCAGCCCAAGGAAGAAGAGCAGTCTCCAGCCGCATGCGCATGGCATCCTCCGCGCCCCCATCTCTCTCCTCCAGCTCCAAGGTCCAACCACGCCAGCTGATGTTCCTAGTCCAAGTGGAGCGCAATGGCAGTGGCGAGGTCCGTCTCAGACTCTCGGGAGAGGATGAGTGGAGTGACTTGGCTTTCTATGCAAAAAGGAAGCAGTCCAAGTCCGTCCAGGATCTTTCCAATTTTCCGAGCGAGTGCAGTGCGTCTTTACTTTTCCCTCTCTTCTCCCAGGGGCGCAGTGCGTCTTAACTTTTCTGATTTTCTCCGGCATGGTTCAGGCCCTCAGACTGTGCCCGCATTGCTCCGCGAGTACGCACAGTTGCACTTGTTTTGGTACTGCCGTCCCGTGCCCTGCGCAGAACGTGGACCTGGGTCGGCCGCGAGCTGTGAAAACTCGCAAAAATAGAAGGCCCGCGTCGTCCCAGTACTGTTTTTTGCCGTATACGACGCTGTGTCGTTGTTGGGCGGGCTGGAGTTTTATTCTCTTGCTTGCTCTTCTTTGGGTCGTTTCTAATTCTGGCCTCTCTTTTTTTCCCCTAATATATTGCCCTGAAACTTTTTAATCATGTTACCTGCCTATGGGAATGAGTTCAGAGAACTGTTTCTGGTTCACATGGAAGAGATTCTCGTGTAAATAGTTATGGATTTTACCCCAGAGCTGCTGCCCGGCCTCATGGGCGTCTTTGTCTTGGAGCATCAGATCTGGCATGTTTTTCTCGCGCAGCATTTATCAAGGTCCCCCAACCCCCTGCGATGCAAATAAAAAAAGGCATTCAGCATCGAGGTCGACATGGGCCGTCGCCGTTGTTGCCGTCTCCATCGCCCGTGTAATGTTGTAGTAGTAATACCTCTTCTCCAGCCTGGCGGCTCGCCCTGGTCCAAGTCAGCCTCTGACCATCTTGGTCAACACTGGGTCCGCATGTGCAAGACATGCCCATGACCACCATCTACACAATCGCCTCACCATCTTTTATTTTTGGAGGGAAAATCACCTCGCCACACAAACTTACCACGATGGCAACTTTTTTTTGGCAACTTGAATTGGTAACCCATATTTTTGCCGCCCTGTTTTTAATTTGGGTCGGCAGTGCACTCAACGCGCTGACCCATATTAGCCCGCGTGGCCGGCTTGCTGTCGTTTCTCAACAAATATACACACATTTTGTATAGTTTCACAATCAACCAAATATATCATAGTTTCACAACCCAAATAAATATAGTTTACAAAACCGAGTAAAAATTAAATTGTTTCAAATACATTTAAAAAAAGATATATCTATTGGTTTCAACATGAGCCCACATATATTCAACCAAATCATCTTGCGGCTAAATGTGAGTTTCTGAATCACGCATTTGATGATGAAATTGGATGAACTGTGCAAACGTTGCCGCTCCTCCTCCATGCTCAGGCACAACATTGTCATCCTGAAACTGAAACCCTTGATCGTAAATACGTTCTGGACGCCCATCTTCTACGACCATATTGTGCATGATCACACAAGCAGTCATCACCTCCCACAACTTCTTGGTGCTCAAAGTTCTACCAGAATACCGAACAATACCCCATCGAGATTGCAGAACACCAAAGGCACGCTCGACATCCTTCCTAGCACCCTCTTGCTCTTGGACGAATCTTTTCCTCGTCTCTTCGATAGGGTTGGAGATTGTCTTCACAGTAGTGGTTCACTGAGGATAGATACCGTCAGCTAGGTAGTATCCTTTGTTGTAGTTGTAACCGTTGATGTTAACATTCACCGGCGGGCTATTGGCTTGGGCAAGCCTTGCAAACACCGGCCAACGTTGAAGCACGTTGATATCATTGTGCGATCCGGCCATGCCAAAGAAAAAGTGTCAGATCCAGAGATCTTGTGAGGCCACGGCCTCAAGTATGAAAGTGCAAACCCTGACATGGCCCCTATACTGCCCTTGCCAGGCAGAAGGGCAGTTCTTCCACTCCCAGTGCATGCAGTCTATACTGTCAAGCATCCCTAGGATGCCCTTGTTGGCATTGATCGCCAACAAGCGGGTTGTATCTTTAGCAGTCGGCTCTCTCAAGTATTCAGGGCCAAACACTGCAATCACAACCTTACAGAACCTGTACATGGACTCTAGGCACGTAGACTCGCTCATACAGACGTACTCATCAGTGAGATCACCGGGCACTCTGTGTGCAAGCATCCGGATAACTGTAGTGCATTTTTGATAAGGTGAGAAGCCAATCTTTCTAAGGACATCCTCCTTACACTCGAAATACTTATTGTATCCGATCACCCCCTCTCGAATACGGTTGAAAACATGCCTAGCCATATGAAAATGCCACCGGAATAGGTGATGTTTGAACAGCGGGTTGGCTGTCTCAAAGTAGTCCTTCCAAAGAAGAAAATTGCCGTTCTCTCGGTTGCGATTGCGATTCAACACTGGAGTGTGCCCCGGGATCGAGCCCCGAAACAACGGCCGCTGCCTATTAAGGTGGTCATGGACCAACACAACAGCCACCATCTCCTCATCATCGGATGAGGAATCGTCGGAGTCGCAGAGAAAATTGTGGAAAAAGAACTCGTCGGCGGAGTCCATTTGTACCTTGGGGGCAAACTGTCGAACACTTGTGGGCGTCGTCGAAGAAGTTGGCCGGCGAAGAGACGCGCGCCTCCCGTGGACCAGGTAGCTGGCCTGGCGGCGTCAGGCGAGCGCGGCGACGCAGGGCCACGGGGGGGGGGGGACTTGGTGCTGGCGACGACGTCGGGGTGGGAGGGGGGGGGGGAAGCTGCGGTGGACCAGCGGCGAGGCGGTGGTGGTGGCGACGTGGGAGGTGGCGGTGTGCGGGGGAGATGTGTGTGGGCGGCTGGGCGCAGACTGCTGGTAGGGACACTGGAACTGGGCGGCGAAGGCGACGGGGTGAGCGGGCGAGGGCTTGTTGTCGATAGGGATGGAAGAAAATGACCAACATGCCACCGACTGGTGGGCCAGGGGAGGAGTAGGTACGCATCACGCGCGTCCACTTCGTGTCGCTGATACAAATAAAGCCTAAATTTGGGTCAGGAATGGATCGGCAGGCGGACGAAAAGCAGACGTTCGTCCGTTTGAATCAGCGCATTAGGCGACTTTTATATCTACGACGATCAAATAGACACGCGCGGACGAAATAGATCGGCACGTTACAGTTGCTCCAAGAACAGTCGATGGCCAGGCGAGTGGACGGTTCAGGTGCAGGGACCAAACAGAGCAGTGGAGGCTCCAAGAGCAGATGAACTTGGTATGTCTTCATGTTAGTAGCTTATTAGTGCACTGTTGCCGTCGAAGACCTAATTAACATCATCCGCTCCTTGGACTGGATATGGGAAAAGTCACTAGTCAAAGAAAGCTCTACTACTTAATGGTGTAGGCCCTGTCGAATCAGGCAGCTGCTTGGTGGTTCAACTGTGTCTCTGTCACGGAATAATCATCGCAACGATTGTCAATGCACTCATATCTTGCCATTGATCGACATCTTATCATAAATCGACCAGGAATGAAAGATCCGTCCCGATTCTTCCTTCTAGCTGCAGTGAATGATGATATGAACACATGTGCATCCTTTTGCCGTATTTTCAGATTATAGACGCAAGGACCGAGCAAGAGATTGGAGTAGACATTGCATAGTAAATATGTCAAGGTCTAAATAATCAAAACATGCTCATTGTTCTGCAATGCAAATGAGAATTATATATCTTAGGCTTTACGATCGTGAAGATCAAAGGTCTCGATAATTTTTCCAGAGCTAAACATGGTTGCTAGTTCCTTATCAATGGACTGCTGTGCATATTGGTGAAGAAAACCGTCTTGAATTTTAGTTCAAAGATGTGTCTACTACAATAAGGTTTGCCCGGCTCCGATGAGGAAGGGGCGATGATGACGGCGTGCCTTCGACCCGCTCCAATGTTTGTAATCGTTGCTAGGTGGTCTATGGATCTAGATGTATTTTTTTTACTTCTCGTGTTCTTTGTACTACCTTGACAGTTGATAAATAGTCGTTAGTTTTCCCCTCATAGGAAAAAAAGGAAAGGCCAGCTCTGTTGTTCCAGTTCACTTCGGAAGAGTTATAAGTGTTCGTAATAACCTATCAACCATTGGATAATCTGAAGATTTTCCTTTCCGGCTTACCCATCATTTTTATCAAGTCAGCAAGTGGTGTACATAGATCTCTGGATGATTGAGTGTACCTAGTTGGAAATGTGGCAGCTCACACTCCAACTGATCTCCTTTTTGACTGGAAAAATTTGTAGGAGAATTGTTCAGTAGCATGCATACCTTTGACTTTTTTAAGGTGCCATGTCTCGGATCCAAGAATGAACAAAGATTGGAGTTCGGTTGATGGGGAACTAAATCGACCATTCAACTCTATGACTTGTTAATCCATTGCAACATTAAATATCTCTACTTTGTAATGGTGGATAAATGTGGCCTTGTTATGATTACTGCGAGTGGTGTTGTCATGATTATTGCAAGATTTTGTCACACTAGCATACCTAAACTTGCAATATATATGTAAGACATAATATGTCCCATTATTTAGAATTTAATGAGTAAGTCTATAAGTGAGAGGTGACTAAATCTGCACATTGTGATTTATATAAACGTAGGGAGATAGGAAAAGATACATACTTTGATCCATATCTTGGACATCAGTCTCATGTCTCACACAAAAGGATTTGACATCTTTCTATAAGATGTTCCCATCCATCTTCTCTTGATTCATCAAGCAACACAGTTGTGTTAGAACCATAATCCAATGCATTTACAATAGCCAAAGTTTTATGTTGTAGTTTGACACAAAGACATCTATGGTCTTCCTAATCTTTTCCATAAGGTGTAGAATGAAGACCAAATCAAATGTAATTAGCCCCACCCTTTCCTTACCGGAGCAACCACACTCACCATTGGCAGTGCTTACCGTCCATCAAGCACACCTTTTTACAGATCACCATGGAACTGACTGTGGACACCGCCACTTCATCCAATAAGAAGCTTAAATCTCATCAAGTTGACATCCCAAAGGCTTATAACTCTAGGAAGATGAGCGAGAACAATATCTCGAGTCATTTCAAAGACATATTTGGCATGTGCAAGGCCATCCATGTGAGCTAACACAAGGATCATGCTAGAACAAACAAAAGGCAAAGATGAGCCTCGATGAGCATTGCGTGAATGGAGAATACATCCCCTATCACTCCATGGAAGAAGTAAATGAACTTGAAGACTTTCCAGATCTGCTTGAGGAAGATGAAAATGAGGATTGTCCATCTTCGGCTCATGATGAACTTGATGTACAACGAGGAGTATTGGGGGCTATGTGCTAGCATAACTCCCTTTCCCTTTTTTGAGCAAAAAATTCACTTTCTTAACTTGATAAAATAGTTACATCATTAATAAGCAAAGGGATAATATAGTTCGGGCTTATCCAACCAAGCAAAACAAGTGAAGGTGTAGAAATTGATTAACCAAAAAAATTGGAGACACGGATGTATCCCGAAGTTCACACTCTTGGTGGAGTGCTAATCCCCGTCGGAGAGGTGTGAAAACTCCCAAATGCCATCAACTGGCCTAGCCTACTCTCCTTTGAGTCACCCCAACGGATGAGCCTCAAATCACTCGTGGTTGGTTTTAGTGGCAACCACAAAACCTTTACAAACTATCCCTGAGCACACCATATGCAAGGAATATTCGAGGCTAGACTCCTACCGTCTAGAGTCCCAAATATGGGTAACAATGTTGGTGATGAACACCTATGGGAATCACAAATTGGTTTGGTGGAATTATAGATCAGGTGATTCTCTTTCAATTCTTAAAGTGCCTCAGAGACCCAGGGTCACCCAAGAGAAATTTCTCAACCCCGGAGACCCCGGGAGCTGACCCATCCAGAGGGATAATGTAACACCCACGATGCGGCTATATCTCCCACGTGTCGGAGCACGACTTAGAGGCATAACCGCATTGTAGGCATGTCGCAAGAGGGGTAATCTTTACACATCCCATGTACTAAATAAGAAAGGGGTAAAGAGTTGGCTTACAATCGCCACTTCACACAATACATGAATAAAACATTACATCATCCAGAATACAATCAAGGTCCGACTACTGAACCAAAATAAAAGAAGACCACCCCTAATGCAACAGATCCCCAATCGCCCAACTGGGCTCCACTACTGATCGAAAGGAAACGGAACAACCCAACGAACACGATCTTCATCGAGCTCCCACTTGAGCTCAGCGGCGTCATCTACTGTTATCATCGGCACCTGCAACTGTTTGAAGTAATCCGTGAGTCACGGGGACTCAACAATCTCACACCCGCGAGATTAAGACTATTTAAGCTTATGGGTAGGAAAGGGGTAATGAGGTGGAGCTGCAGCAAGCACTAAGCATATATGGTGGCTAACTTATGCAAATAAGAGCGAGAAGAGAAGCAATGCACAGCCGTGAACTAGAAGTGATCCTGAAACTACTTACATTCAAACATAACTCCAAAACCGTGTTCACTTTCCGGACTCCGCCGGAAAGAGACCATCACGGCTACACACGCGGTTGATGCATTTTAATTAAGTTAAGTGTCAAGTTCTCTACAATCGGACATTAACAAATTCCCATCTGCCCATAACCGCGTGCACGGCTTTCGAAAGTTCAAAACCCTACAGGGGTGTCCCAACTTAGCCCATCACAAGCTCTCACGATCAACGAAGGATATTCCTTCTCCCAGGAAGACCCGGCCAGACTCGGAATCCCGGTTACAAGACATTTCGACAATGGTAAAACAAGACCAGCAAAGCCAACTGATGTGCCGACAAATCCCGGTAGGAGTCGCACATATCTCGTTCTCAGGGAAACACCGGATGAGACTAGCTACGAGTAAAACCAAACCTCAAGTTTCCTCGAGGTGGCCCCGCAGGCAGCTCGGTTCGGACCAACACTCAGAGGAGCACTGGCCCGGGGGGGGGGGGGGGTTAAAATAAGATGACCCTTGAGTCTGCAGAACCGAAGGGAAGGTATATGGTGGTAGGTAGGTGAATGGTAAAACCAAGGTTGGGCCTTACTGGAGGAGTTTTATTCAAGGTGAACTGTCAAGGGGTTCCCATAACACCCAACCGCGTAAGGAACGCAAAATCAAGGAACATAACACCGGTATGACGGAAACTAGGGCGACAAGAGTGGAACAAAACACCAGGCATAAGGCCGAGCCTTACACCCTTTACCAAGTATATAGATGCGTTAATATAAACAATAGATATTGTGATATCCCAACAATAACCATGTTCCAACACGGAACAAACTCCAATCTTCACCTGCAACTAGCAACGCTATAAGAGGAGCTGAGCAAAGCGGTAACATAGCCAAACAACAATTTGCTAGGTAAAGTGGGTTAGAGGCTTGACATGGCAATATGGGAGGAATGATATAGCAAGTGGTAGGTATCGCGGCATAGCAAAACAGCGAGCAACTAGCAAGCAAAGATAGAAGTGATTTCGAGGGTATGGTCATCTTGCCTGCAAAGTTCTCCGAGAAGACGAAAGCTTGATCCTCGTAAGTGTACTCAACGGGTCCTCGATCATGTACTCGTCTTCCGGCTCTACCCAAAGCAAGAACACGAGCAAAGGAAACGACAATCAACCACGTGCAATGTGCAAGCAACATGATGCAAAACATGGCATGACATGCGGGATGTGATATGCAATGCATATGCGTGCTCCGGAAGGAAAAGATTGAACCAGGCCTCAACTTGGCAAACCAAGTGTGCCGCTGGAAAGATGATTTGATTTCGGTCGAAATCGATATAAAGATCACCGGAAACGGATGCACGGTTTGCAAATGGCAAGCAAAACAAGAATGACACAATTCTGCGATTAACAACACGATGCCATCTAGAATGCAACAAGAAACTAAGCTACTGCACTCCAACATAGCAATAAAGCACATGGCAGTGATCTACTCAAGATGCTTGACAAAAGATGAACACTGAGCTACGGCTAAATCACACAATAGCAGGTTCAAACAAGCATGGCAAAAGTGCAAAAGATATCAGCATCACAGACTTAGTGAAAAAACTAACGTGTTAGGAATTAACATCAGGAAGCAATGTTTAGAGCAAGATAACAACATGCTACCGGATCGGATCATAGCAATACAAGGCATGGTATGAATCTACTCAAAGCATATAACAAAAATCCCTTACTGACCATAAGCCAAAAGGGATCAGAAGATATGATGGCACCTATATAAACATAGCAAGTTTCGTTAACAGATTCATACTTGGCAGAAAACTGGACATGGCATAAACAGAGTTACGAAGACATGTTTGCGAGCTTGATGCACTCAAGACAAGGCATTGCATGACAAACTAAGCATACTACCAGCAAGAAGACATGTTGAAGAAGCTAAACATGGCAAGAACAATCTCATAGCATGCATGGATCAACTACACCAACCTTGGCAAAATTGATTAACACGTAAACAATCTGCCAGGAACATTTTATAGCAAAAGTAGAGCAAGATTGAGTCATGCTAGGGCACTCCATAAATGCAAACAAGGACATGGATGGATAGATCACAACCATATCTCAAAATCATCCTTACTGAACATACTCAAAAGAAGCATGGATCACTCTGTAACAATATGAATACATGACATAAAAATAACATCAGGGAAATGACTTGGTGAAATTCTAAGTCCCTGAAATCAGCAATATCACGAGAGCTACTTTGCATGCTTGTGTTAGTCACCACAATGATCACAAAAATACATGGCATACACCCCTGTAAAGATAGCATGGCATATAACAAAACACATGTAGAGCTCATGCCCATAAGCAGCACACAATAATCATGGTAAAAATGACAAATGCTCAAGATCTGATAAGAAACATCACCTAACATTATGAAGCACTCTTGCAACAGTCATTAGGGCATCAAGATGGACTCAAACAATCATGGTGCAATGGAACAAAATGAAGAGCACAACATGATGAACATTTTGATATATTATGCGCATGAAACAGAGCTACGGTGATGAAGTTATGGCATGATGAAGAGGGGCACAAATTATGAGGATCTAAGGACTTAGCCGATTTTCACCTCGCGGAAAAGTCAACGGGCGGACGAGGATATCTGGGACAGAGCGGATCGGGACGGGGTGCCGTGTTTGGATGGATGAGTGGGTGGATCTGGTGCAGGCGGGATGGATCCGGCCGGCTCGCACTCCGGCGAGCTCCGGCGACGACGGTGGAGGACAACGGCGATGCGGGGACGGCGGAGCAGGTCGCCGGCGGGCTCCGGCGAGACGACATGGAGGCGGGGGCGGCTCGGGCTCCCTGGAGGCGCGCGGGAGGCGGCGAACTTGGCGGCGGCGGGCAGCGTTGCCGGGCGGCGCGCGGAGCAGGCGGCGGGGTCCGACGGGCGGCGGCGCGGTGAGGCGCTCGGGGAAGGCGCGCGGCAAGGCGCGGGGGAGGCGCGGGCCGGCGTGGAGGGCGGCAGCGCGGCGCCACGTGGCGCGGTCCCACTAATGATATCACCGCCAGCACCAAAATACATTTAGGGTCTAGATGGACTTTCAACCCTGGATGGAATTCGCTCCCTATGGGTATGATAAATCTCATGTTAAAGCAATTGGGAATTTAAGCATCATCCCAACTATTGATATTATAACGGTCAACAATGTTGGAAATATGCCCTAGAGGTAATAATAAATTAGTTATTATTATATTTCCTTGTTCATGATAATCGTTTATTATCCATGCTAGAATTGTATTGATAGGAAACTCAGATACATGTGTGGATACATAGACAACACCATGTCCCTAGTAAGCCTCTAGTTGACTAGCTCGTTGATCAATAGATGGTTACTGTTTCCTGACCATGGACATTGGATGTCGTTGATAACGGGATCACATTATTGGGAGAATGATGTGATGGACAAGACCCAATCCTAAGCCTAGCACAAAGATCGTGTAGTTCGTATGCTAAAGCTTTTCTAATGTCAAGTATCATTTCCTTAGACCATGAGATTGTGCAACTCCCGGATACCGTAGGAATACTTTGGGTGTGCCAAACGTCACAACGTAACTGGGTGGTTATAAAGGTGCACTACGGGTATCTCCGAAAGTGTCTGTTGGGTTGGCACGAATCGAGACTGGGATTTGTCACTCCGTGTGACGAAGAGGTATCTCTGGGCCCACTCGGTAGGACATCATCATAATGTGCACAATGTGATCAAGGAGTTGATCGCGGGATGATGTGTTACGGAACGAGTAAAGAGACTTGCCGGTAACGAGATTGAACAAGGTATCGGGATACCGACGATCGGATCTCGGGCAAGTACAATACCGCTAGACAAAGGGAATTGTATACAGAATTGATCGAATCCTCGACATTGTGGTTCATCCGATTAGATCATCGTGGAACATGTGGGAACCAACATGGGTATCCAGATCCCGCTGTTGGTTATTGATCGGAGAACGTCTCGGTCATGTCTGCATGGTTCCCGAACCCGTAGGGTCTACACACTTAAGGTTCGATGACGCTAGGGTTATAAAGGAAGTTTGTATGTGGTTACCGAATGTTGTTCGGATTCCCGGATGAGATCCCGGACGTCACGAGGAGTTCCAGAATGGTCCGGAGGTAAAGATTTATATATGGAAAGTCCTGTTTTGGTCACTGGAAAAGTTTCGGGGTTTATCGGTAACGTACCGGGACCACCGGGAGGGTCCCGGGGGTCCACCAAGTGGGGCCACAAGCCCCGGAGGGCTCCATGGGCCAAGTATGGGAGGGGACCAGCCCCAGGTGGGCTGGTGCGCCCCCCACAAGGGCCCAAGGCGCCTAAGGGGAGGAGGGGGGGCAAACCCTAAGGGCAGATGGGCCTTAGGGCCCATGCCTGGTGCGCCTCCCTCTCCCCTCCACCTGGCCGCCACCCAGATGGGATCTGGGGGCTGCCGCCACCCCTAGGGAGGGAACCCTAGGTGGGTGCGCAGCCCCTCCCCTCCCCCTATATATACTTGAGGTTTGGGCTGCCCAAGACACACGAGTTCCTCTCCTTCTTGGCGCAGCCCTACCCCTCTCCCTCCTCGTCTCTTGCGATGCTTGGCGAAGCCCTGCTGGAGTACCACGCTCCTCCTCCACCACCACGCCGTTGTGCTGCTGCTGGATGGGGTCTTCCTCAACCTCTCCCTCTCTCCTTGCTGGATCAAGGCATGGGAGATGTCACCGGGCTGTACGTGTGTTGAACGCGGAGGTGCCGTCCGTTCGGCACTAGGATCTCCGGTGATTTGGATCATGACGAGTACGACTCCTTCAACCCCGTTCTCTTGAACGCTTCCGCTTAGCGATCTACAAGGGTATGTAGATGCACTCTCCTTCCCCTCGTTGCTAGATTACTCCATAGATTGATCTTGGTGATGCATAGAAAATTTTGAATTCTGCTACGTTCCCCTACAGTGGCATCATGAGCTAGGTCTTTGCGTAGATTCTATGCACGAGTAGAACACAAAGTAGTTGTGGGCGTTGATTTTGTTCAATATGCTTACCGTTACTAGTACAATCTTGTTTCGACGGTATTGTGGGATGAAGCGGCCCGGACCGACCTTACACGTACTCTTACGTGAGACTGGTTCCACCGACTGACATGCACTAGTTGCATAAGGTGGCTAGCGGGTGTCTGTCTCTCCCACTTTAGTCGGAATGGATTCGATGAAAAGGGTCCTTATGAAGGGTAAATAGCAATTGGCATATCACGTTGTGGTTTTGCATAGGTAAGAAACGTTCTTGCTAGAAACCCATAGCAGCCACGTAAAACATGCAAACAACAATTAGAGGACGTCTAACTTGTTTTTGCAGGGTATGCTATGTGATGTGATATGGCCAAAAAGAATGTGATGAATGATATGTGATGTATGAGATTGATCATGTTCTTGTAATAGGAATCACGACTTGCATGTCGATGAGTATGACAACCGGCAGGAGCCATAGGAGTTGTCTTTATTTATTGTATGACCTGCGTGTCATTAAACAACGCCATGTAATTACTTTACTTTATTGCTAACCGGTATCCATAGTATTAGAAGTAATAGTTGGCGAGCAACTTCATGGAGACACGATGATGGAGATCATGATGATGGAGATCATGGTGTCATGCCGGTGAGAAGATGATCATGGAGCCCCAAGATGGAGATCAAAGGAGCTATATGATATTGGCCATATCATGTCACTATTATTTGATTGCATGTGATGTTTATCATGTTTTTGCATCTTGTTTACTTAGAACGACGGTAGTAAATAAGATGATCCATCATAATAATTTCAAGAAAGTGTTCCCCCTAACTGTGCACCGTTGCGACAGTTTGTTGTTTCGAAGCACCATGTGATGATCGGGTGTGATAGATTCCAACGTTCACATACAACGGGTGTAAGACAGATTTACACATGCAAACACTTAGGTTGACTTGACGAGCCTAGCATGTACAGACATGGCCTCGGAACACAGAAGACCGAAAGGTCGAACATGAGTCGTATAGAAGATATGATCAACATGAAGATGTTCACCGATGTTGACTAGTCCGTCTCACGTGATGATCGGACACGGCCTAGTTGACTTGGATCATGTAATCACTTAGATGACTAGAGGGATGTCTATCTAAGTGGGAGTTCATAAGATGAACTTAATTATCTTGAACATAGTCAAAAGGTCTTCGCAAATTATGTCGTAGCTCGCGCTTTAGTTCTACTGTTTAGATATGTTCCTAGAGAAAATTTAGTTGAAAGTTGATAGTAGCAATTATGCGGACTAGGTCCGTAAACTGAGGATTGTCCTCATTGCTTCATAGAAGGCTTATGTCCTTAATGCACCGCTCAGTGTGCTGAACCTCGAACGTCGTCTGTGGATGTTGCGAACATCTGACATACACATTTTGATAACTACGTGATAGTTCAGTTAAACGGTTTAGAGTTGAGGCACCGAAGACGTTTTGAAACGTCGCAAAACATATGAGATGTTTCGAGGGATGAAATTGGGATTTCAGGCTCGTGCCCACGTCAAGAGGTATAAGACCTCCGACGATTTTCTTAGCCTGCAAACTAAGGGAGAAAAGCTCAATTGTTGAGCTTGTGCTCAGATTGTCTGAGTACAACAATCATTTGAATCGAGTGGGAGTTGATCTTCCAGATGAGATAGTGATGTTTCTCCGAAGTCATTACCACCAAGCTGCTAGAGCTTCGTGATGAACTATAATATATCGGGGACATATATGATGATCCTTGAGATATTCGCGATGTTTGACACCACAAAAGTAGAAATCAAGAAGGAGCATCAATTGTTGATGGTTGGTGAAAGCACTAGTTTCAAGAAGGGCAAGGGAGAAAGGGATGCTTCATGAAAGGGCAAATCAGCTGCTGCTCTAGTGAAGAAACCCAAGGTTGAACCCAAACCCGAGACTAAGTTCTTCTATAATAAGGGGAACAGCCACTGGAGCAGAATTACCCTAGATACTTGGTAGATGAGAAGGCTGGCAAAGTCGATAGAAGTATATTGGATATACATTGTGTTAATGTGTACTTTACTAGTACTCCTAGTAGCACCATGGTATTAGATACCGGTTCGGTTACTAAATGTTGGTAAACTCAAAATAAAAAGCTGCCGAGTAAACGGAGACTAGCTAAAGGTGAGCTGGCGATATGTGTTGGAAGTTTTTCCCAAGCTTGATGTGATCAAGCATCGCACGCTCCCTCTATCGTCGAGATTGGTGCTTGCGTTGAGCATAGACATGATTGGATTATGTCTGTCACAATACGGTTATTCATTCAAGGAGAATAATGGTTACTCTGTTTGTTTGAATAATGCCTTCAATGGTCTTGCACCTAAAATGAATGGTTTATTGAATCTCGATCGTAGTGATACACATGTTTATGCCAAAAAGATATAAGATGTTGATGGATCTTTGGGCTCACTCGTTTTTGAAAAGTTTGAGACATGCGAACCATGTCTATTAGTGTATATGCATGAAGAAACTCCATGCAAATGGACCATTTGGACTCACTTGATCTTGAATCACCTGAGACATGCAAATCATACCACATGGGCAAGATGACTGAAAGCCTCGTTTTCAGTAAAATGGAACTAGAAAGCAGCTTGTTGGAAGTAATACATTTTGATGTGTGCAGTCCAATGAGTGCTGAGGCGTGTAGTGGATATAGTTATGTTCTTACTTCACAAATGATTTGAGTAGATGTTGAGTATATTTACTTGATGAATCACAAGTCTGAATTATTGAAAGGTTCAAGTAATTTCAAGGTGAAGTTGAAAGATCGTCGTGACAAGAGGATAAAATATCTATGATATGATCATAGAGATGAATATATGAATTACGAGTTTGGCACAGAATTAAGATATTGTGGAAATTGTTTCACAACTGATACAGCCTGGAACACCATAGTGTGATGGTGTGTCCGAACATCATAACTGCACCCTATTGGATATGATGCATACCATGATGTCTCTTATCGAATTACCACGATAGTTTATGGGTTAGGCATTAAAGACAACCACATTCACTTTAAATAGGGCACCACGTAATTCCGATGAGATGACACCGTATGAACTATGGTTTAGAGAAACCTAAGCTGTCATTTCTTAAAAGTTTGGGGCTGCGACGCTTATGTGAAAAAGTTTCAGGCTGATAAGCTCGAACCCAAAGCGGATAAATGCATCTTCATAGGACACCCAAAACAGTTGGGTATACCTCCTGTCTCAGATCCGAAAGCAATAAGGGATTGTTTCTAGAATCGGGTCCTTTCTCGAGGAAAAGTTTCTCTTGAAGGAATTGAGTGGGAGGATGGTGGAGACTTGGTGAGGTTATTGAACCGTCACTTCAAATAGTGTATAGCAGGGCACAAAGAGTTGTTCCTGTGGCACCTACACCAATTGAAGTGGAAGCTTATGATATTGATCATGAGACTTCGGATCAAGTCACTCCCAAACCTCGTAGGATGACAAGGATGCGTACTACTTCAGAGTGGTACGTAATCCTGTCTTTGAAGTCATGTTGCTAGACAACAATGAACCTACGAGCTATGGAGAAGCGATGGTGGGCCCGGATTCCGATAAATGGCTCGAGGCCATAAAATCCGAGAGAGGATCCATGTATGAAAACAAAGTGTAGACTTCGGCAGAACGGCTCGATGGTCGTAAGGCTGTTGAGTACAGATGGATTTTTAAAAGGAAGACGGACAATGATGGTAAATGTCACCATTAAGAAAGCTCGACTTGTCGTTAAGATGTTTTCCGACAAGTTCAAGGAGTTGACTACGATGAGACTTTCTCACTCGTAGCGATGCTAAGAGTCTGTTGGAATTATATTAGCATTATTTATGAAATCTTGTAGATAGGATGTCAAACATTGTTTCCTCGATGATTTTCTTGAGGAAAGGTTGTATGTGATACAACCGGAAGGTTTTGTCAATCCTGAAAGATGCTAATAAGTATGCAAAGCTCCAGCAATCCTTCTAAGGACTGGAGTAAGCATCTCGGAGTTGGAATATATGCTTTGATGAGATGATCAAAGTTTTTGGGTGTATACAAGTTTATGAGAAACTTGTATTTCCAAAGAAGTGAGTGGGAGCACTATAGAATTTCTGATGAATATATGTTGTTGACATATTGTTGATCAGAAATGACGTAGGATTTCTGGAAAGCATATAGGGTTATTTGGAAAGTGTTTTTCAATGGAAAGCCTGGATTAAGCTACTTGAACATTGAGCATCAAGATCTATAAGGATAGATCAAAATTCTTAATGGTACTTTCAAATGAGCACATACCTTGACATGATCTTGAAGGTGTTCAAGATGGATCAGTCAAAGAAGGAGTTCTTGCCTAAGTTGTAAGGTATGAAGTTAAGACTTAAAGCTCGACCACGGCAGAAGAAAGAGGAAGGACGAAGGTCGTCCCCTATGCTTTTGTCATAGGCTCTATACGGTATGTCATGCTGAGTACCGCACCTGATGTGTGCCTTGCCACATATCTGGCAAGAGGGTACAAAGGTAATCTAGGAGTAGATCACCAGATAGCGGTCTAAATTATCCTTAGAGGAATAAGGATATGTTTCTCGGTTATGGAGGTGATAAAGAGTTCGACGTAAAGAGTTACATCAATGCAAGCTTAACACCTATCCAGATAGCTCTGAGTAGAGATACCGGATACGTACAATGGAATAGCTCCAAGTAGAACAGTTATTTGAAATGGCTCCAAATGTAGCGTAGTAGTTGCATCTACAAGATGACATAGAAATTTGCAAAGTACATACGGATCTGAATGTTGCAGACCCGTTGACTGAAACCTCTCTCACAAGCATAACATGATCAAACCCAGAACTCTTTGGGTGTTAGTCACATGGGGATGTGACCTTGAGTGTTAATCACATATCGATGTGAACTGGATTATTGACTCTAGTGCAAGTGGGAGACTGTTGGAAATATGCCCTAGAGGCAATAATAAATTAGTTATTATTATATTTCCTTGTTCATGATAATCGTTTATTATCCATGCTAGAATTGTATTGATAGGAAACTCAAATACACGTGTGGATACATAGACAACACCATATCCCTAGTAAGCCTCTAGTTGACTAGCTCGTTGATCAATAGATGGTTATGGTTTCCTGACCATGGACATTGGATGTCGTTGATAACGGGATCACATCATTGGGAGAATGATGTGATGGACAAGACCCAATCCTAAGCCTAGCACAAAGATCGTGTAGTTCGTATGCTAAAGCTTTTCTAATGTCAAGTATCATTTCCTTAGACCATGAGATTGTGCAACTCCCGGATACCGTAGGAATACTTTGGGTGTGCCAAACGTCACAACGTAACTGGGTGGCTATAAAGGTGCACTACGGGTATCTCCGAAAGTGTCTGTTGGGTTGGCACGAATCGAGACTGGGATTTGTCACTCCGTGTGACGGAGAGGTATCTCTGGGCCCACTCGGTAGGACATCATCATAATGTGCACAATGTGATCAAGGAGTTGATCACGGGATGATGTGTTACAGAACGAGTAAAGAGACTTGCCGGTAACGAGATTGAACAAGGTATCGGGATACCGACGATCGAATCTCGGGCAAGTACAATACCGCTAGACAAAGGGAATTGTATACGGGATTGATCGAATCCTCGACATCGTGGTTCATCCGATGAGATCATCGTGGAACATGTGGGAACCAACATGGGTATCCAGATCCCGCTGTTGGTTATTGACCGGAGAACGTCTCGGTCATGTCTGCATGGTTCCCGAACCCGTAGGGTCTACACACTTAAGGTTCGATGACGCTAGGGTTATAAAGGAAGTTTGTATGTGGTTACCGAATGTTGTTCGGATTCCCGGATGAGATCCCGGACGTCACGAGGAGTTCTGGAATGGTCCGGAGGTAAAGATTTATATATGGGAAGTCCTGTTTTGGTCACCGGAAAAGTTTCGGGGTTTATCGGTAACGTACCGGGACCACCGGGAGGGTCCCGGGGGTCCACCAAGTGGGGCCACAAGCCCCGGAGGGCTGCATGGGCCAAGTATGGGAGGGGACCAGCCCTAGGTGGGCTGGTGCGCCCCCCACAAGGGCCCAAGGGGCCTAAGGGGAGGAGGGGGGCAAACCCTAAGGGCAGATGGGCCTTAGGGCCCATGCCTAGTGCGCCTCCCTCTCCCCTCCACCTGGCCGCCACCCAGATGGGATCTGGGGGCTGCCGCCACCCCTAGGGAGGGAACCCTAGGTGGGGGCGCAGCCCCTCCCCTCCCCCTATATATACTTGAGGTTTGGGCTGCCCAATACACACGAGTTCCTCTCCTTCTTGGCGCAGCCCTACCCCTCTCCCTCCTCGTCTCTTGCGATGCTTGGCGAAGCCCTGCTGGAGTACCACGCTCCTCCACCACCACCACGCCGTTGTGCTGCTGCTGGATGGAGTCTTCCTCAACCTCTCCCTCTCTCCTTGCTGGATCAAGGCATGGGAGACGTCACCGGGCTGTACGTGTGTTGAACGCGGAGGTGCCGTCCGTTCGGCACTAGGATCTCCGGTGATTTGGATCACGACGAGTATGACTCCTTCAACCCCGTTCTCTTGAACGCTTCCGCTTAGCGATCTACAAGGGTATGTAGATGCACTCTCCTTCCCCTCGTTGCTAGATTACTCCATAGATTGATCTTGGTGATGCATAGAAAATTTTGAATTTCTGCTACGTTCCCCTACAAACAACCCTCCAAATATGACCATGCTTAAGAGAACTAACTTTCGCCATCATATCCCTTTTTAACTTAGCATTCAACAAATCGCCATTGGAAAAATATTTGGCTCTGAAAATTGTTACGCATAAAGAATCCGGATTATCTAGAAGATGCCACACTTGTTATGCCAACATCGTGAGATCAAAGCACCAGATATCATGAAATCCCATACACCCTTGGCTCTTAAGAACACACATCTTCAACCAACCATTCAATGTATCCTCTGTTGGGTTTAGTCCCACATCGGTTGTGGGGGGAGATATAACACGACTTATAAGGGCGGGGGTGTCCCCTCCTAACAGGCTAGTCTTTTGGGGGGAGAGGGCCCAATGCCTCTCATAAGTCAGTGTTGCTCTCCGGTTGGGCCTAGTTGACGCATGTGGGTCGGAAACACTGGTGATAGAGGACCCGGGATTGCATAACAATTGATATCAGAGCCCAGGTGCCCGGAATAAATCTCGTTGGACTCACGGGTAGTCGGTCATGGTTGGTGGGCTGGAAACACTGGTGTTAGCGGGCCCATGGGTGACCGATGTGTGAGGGGGAGATTGTTGGGTTTAGTCCCACACCAGTTGTGGGGGGAGACATAACACGACTTATAAGGCCGGGGGTGTCCCCTCCTAACAGGCTAGTCTTTCGGGGGGAGAGGGCCCAAGGCCTCTCATAAGTCAGTGTTGCTCTTCGATTGGGCCTGGTTGACGCATGTGGGTCGGAAACGCTGGTGATAGCAGATCCGAGATTGCGTAACATCCTCTTTTGATTGTCCTCGTCTCGCCACCATTAACACGGCATCATGTCAGTTATTCCTTCGCAAGTTTGTTTAGGAATTTTGAAGGTTTACATAGCATAAGCGAGAATAGCTTGTACGGCAGATTTGAGGAGAACTTCCTTCCCTCCAATGGGTATCATCTTTATTTCCGTCCATTAGTTCTCATATTAATTCGATCAACGAGATATTGAAGACAATCTGATTTCTCCATACCCATGGAGACAGGCAAGCCCAAATCGCCCAAATATCTATCACTGAGAGCCTCTGTCATGATATAACAAATGGTTCAAATTTGTTCTCGAGTCTCCACTCCCAAACTGGAGCTAAAGAAGATGCTTGATTTTTCCACTCACCAATTGCCCCGGGGCCGCACAATAAGAATCCAAAATCAATTTTAAAGACTTACATTTTGTGAATTAGCTTTCGTAAGGATCAAAGAGTCATCAATAAATAGAAGATTGGTAATAGAAGGGCCTCTCTGCAAACCTTAACTCCAGAAATATTAATGCTCTCCTTCGCATGCACTAAAAGAGTAGCTAGACCCTCCCTACATAACAAGAACAGATAGGGAAACAAATGATCCCCTTGTCTTGATCCTCTCGTAGGCTTAAACTCTCACTTTCTTTAGAGTTAAAACGAACCTGATACTCATGAGTGGACACGCACTGCATTATCAAATTGACCCAATTTTCATGAAATCCAAGTTTCAACATAATTTCCTTCAAAACGGTCCATTCAACTCCTTACCCTTTTGGTGTCTTGATACCAGAACGGGGATAATTAAGTTCTATTCGGTTTCTGCGGGATTTTATTTTGTTGGGAGTTGCATGATCACAAGCTCCCGCTCCTTGATTTACTTCTTATTTGAGTTTGTGAAACTCTTTTAATAATCTTGCACCGTACTTTATTTGTGTGTCATGACTTGCTACTCATTATTTATCGTATGTTTCAGACTATGTGTTGTTATGCTTAGTTGAGAATCGTGGATCTAAGTTGAGTACTTTTATAGTTGTCGTATCTTGACCAATCTATCTCTCCATGATTATATATTGCCATGTTCTATATCAAGTCTTCTTACGCCATGGTACACACTAGTGCAAAAATTGTTTATATTTCATAGCTTGCACACTTTGAAGGGGAGCCTTGGCGCAGTGGTAAAGCTGCTGCCTTGTGACCATGAGGTCATGGGTTCAAGTCCTGGAAACAGCCTCTTACAGAAATGTAGGGAAAGGCTGCGTACTATAGACCCAAAGTGGTCGGACCCTTCCCTGAACCCTGCGCAAGCGGGAGCTACATGCACCAGGTTGCCCTTTTTTTTTCATAGCTTGCACACTTTGCACCCTCCGCTTCTAAAGATATGGTGGGAGCTCTTTCAATTCTATTTTGTCCATTTTGTGTATTCAAAAGCAGAAATTTCAATTGTGGACAAATCTAGGGAGAAAACTCTATATCGAAAGAAACCAAAACATTTTATGTTAACAATCTATTTTACGTTGTCATCAACCACCAAAACTAGGGAGATTAGATCCTCAAAAAAAACTAGGGAGATTAGAAGGACAACTTTGTGGGTTTTGTCTTAGTCACAAGTGATTAGGGTACTAATTGTATTCACGAGTATATGAGCAATGTGGAGGATATTTCACCAGGTACCTCCCAAAAGTACGGTAGTCGCACCTGTTTTGTTTGGCAGTGGAACATGACCTATCAAACGAACAAGGGGTACAAGTTTTCAGACCCGTGATGCAGTTAATAACCCTACTCATGATTATATGGGATTGATATTGATGTAGAGCACAATGAGGGTCTCGGCAAGTTGGGAGACAACTCGGCGAGTTCTATATGAGCGATTTAGATGAGATGGCGTGGACCAATCTTAAACCATAAGTTATAAAATAGACACACTTAACAATTTAACTAGACTATTTTTTCAAAATTACAAAGAGCATCCCAATGTTTCACGTCAAATCAACATCCTTCCTTAAGCCAAAACTTTTCGGCAGAATAACAATCAATCAATTTGCAGCTTCGAAGAAAAGAAGCAGAGGTTGCATTTCCTTTTCCTCGCACATACTGAGCACTTGAATCCAATCACCAACAACCTGGACAGACCAAAAGCCAGGTCATAGTAAGCGAAAAATCAGGAAAAACCTTCACTTTTAGTAGGTGCAGCGCTTATATCTGGTTACCTCAGCAGTCTGGTCATCATACAGGACCCAGTGCTCGCCATCGATAGCAAAACAGATATAGCGCTGGCTGTAGAAGCAAGCCTGCATGCAAAAACAGCAAACCAGGCCATGTTAAGTGTCTGATGAGTCTGATCGTATCAGTATAACAGGAAACAGATACCTGCATACATCGATCTGTTTTACAAACAAAACACATTTCACTAAGCAGTCTGTAATTTTGGAATAGCAAAGAGGGGTCTTTTATAGGCCTACCATTGACACCAGGGAGTGTTTGCTCCGTCGACTTGCACCAGGGTAGATAACGCCCAAATCTATCTCTGTCCCAAGGGCAGCCAAAATATGAGGTAGCATGTCCCTCACACTCCCATTTCCAGTCTGCCATCCCAAAGCTAAAAACAAAAGTTAAACGGGTAAGAAGAGATTCATGTTGATCAATAATCCCATTAACAAAAGAGCATACAAGCAGATTTTATAGTTGAATGATCAATTCTGTGCGCAGCAGCAAACGTTTTTTAGTCATCGACGGCCTAGCCCACTAGCCTGCGCTGCAATGGTGGTTTGCTGCTGGTACTTGACTAATAACCCCCCTCCCTCTGTTTTTCTGAAGCCCACCAAACTAGACACTCGACTAGGTTCGATCAGTCCTCCCCCCTACATGGGATGTGCACTGAGCCTTGTATCTGATTCTCGCTTTATTCGTCCTAGGACGACTGTAACTGACCCCCTACCTTTTCAATGAAAAGAAACGCAAGGTCTTTTGCGTTTTCTCGAAGAAAAAAAAAGGTTCGATCAGTCCAAGCTAGCCGCCGACTAGTCAGACACTAAGATGTCTTGACACGGCTTGGTGACTCAAGAACCTTTTCAGCAGGCAAAATCCTAAAAAACATTAAGCAAAGCACTATGCAAAAAGTTTAAGAGTACTACATGACCAAATGTCTGTTAGAATCTCCAGACCAAATATATATATATATATATATATATATATATATATATATATATATATAATAATTACTAATGAAGTATATTAAAAATAATAAAAAGATATAAAAGATTCATCTATGTGGTATATGAGGAGCGGGAGTACGTACTCCCAGGAGTACACAACCATTTTCCTATATATATATATATATATATATATATACATGTATATATATATATATCGAAAAGAAAGACATTTACCAACTGTGAAAACATGAGGGGAACTAGAGAGACTGTGGCTCATATGATTTGATTTTCCACAGCCACCCACATCAGGATCACAAGTTCTGTGGACATCCATCATCACAGCCTTCAAAATATCATCAAATGGATTGCCTGGACAGATCCTCTGTACCATGGAACAAACAATAAACCCAGGCACAACATATCAGCAACCATAAAGTACATAATACAATAAACCAGTAGAAGAACACAACTAACCATTGCATAATTAAGTGAACAATCATTGATATAATGGAGAAATGATGTATATTTTTGTTGTCTAGACTCTAACCCACAACTGTAGCAGATCATCCTTTCATGGACGTCTGCACCAAATATAGTGTGTGCAATGCAATCCTTGTTTGCACAATCCCATGAGCCACTACAATTGTGCTCGTGAGATTCAGCATGGTAGTCAGCACGATAAGTGTATGAATCATGCATGCGTCTTAAGATTGCCTCCAATACCTCAGATGCATCATTCATTTGTCCCTAATCATGGTCAAAGAGTATCAGATAGACAAAGGAGTCATTTGTAGATAAAGTGATCAGTCCGATGACAAAATGATGTATAAATATGTGTACGCACAAAACTACTATGAAAAAAAGACAGAAATATACCATCCGAATTAACTTCTCAGCGGGGAATGAGATGCTCAAAGCCATCCTCAAAGAAGTAGGTGCAACAGCCTCTCCTTCCCCCTTAGATACTTTGCTCAACTCGGTAAAAATATGACATAACGCACATACAACACAAGAAACAGCGCCAGGATCTCCAACATATTTATAGCGTGACGATGTTTTGAGCAGCTCATCTCGGAATCCCCTTAAATGCCATAATGACTGAATGTAGAGAAGAATAATTGTCATTATGTGAAACAAATCATAGATGCATGTGTCATAAATCGGATAGTTACCTGGATAATCACATTCAAGAGACAACTCTTGTCGTCATCATCACTTTTAAGACCAGACCCATGAACTACTTCCCCATTTGTAATACATGCTGCAACTGTAGTAGAGGGATCATAATCTCAAAAGATTATTGTAAACAACTAAGATGACAAAGAGACTAGGTGGTGTTAATATCGTAGCATACTGTTGGTACGAAGGATACAATTATACATACTGTTGATATCGTAGCTACTATTGGTATGAAGGATACAATTATCGTAGCATACTGTTGATATGAAGGATGCAATTATAAATGTACAACAACAGTAGAGCAATATGGAAGAAGACATAGTATCATAGGTCCTGATCAAACATATATCCGTACAAGTTTTTTGTTTGTTTTTTGCGGCGATATATCCGTATAAGTTGTTGCTTCTATAGATCATTTTAATAGCTTGTAATTGCAGCTCTTACCAGCTTCGTTACATATTGTTGTATTGATTATATTAGAGTCAGTTTGTACAGACTATTTTTTCCCTGAACTAATCTTCTCTATTTCCTAAGGCATCAAAGTTTTGTTTGTGATAAACCAACTCTTATTTATCAGGGTAATACGATATCACGATACAATTAAGCCTTACATAGAATTGTTCAGCATAAACTACTTAAATTACATGGTGGGCACGAGGAAAGCATGTTCTGTGATATATGAATAACAACTAAGCATCTGTAGTGAACTAGCAATAAGAGAACACATTAACACAATATCTGGGTTATTTGTTTTGAGAGAAACACAGCATATGGGTTATTATGATGCTAATTGGTTGTTGAATGGATATATGCACTATCTGTCGCTGTTCAAGGACCAAGATATTAGCTTGTTGAGAAGCAAGAAGGAAATCAGCAGCAAAAAGACAGTACTGGTGTAGCAATGCTTTGGCGCAGGTCTTCTAGGAAACGTCTGTAACAATCGTTATCATCCTGGTCCTGGATGCGTTCAATTTCTGATTGGATTGCGGCAGCAACTGAATATAAAGGTAACAGCTTTAAATATGTTCAGATGAAAATAACAGCAAGAAAATATCTAGCATACAATCCATTTATAACAAGCTTGCGTTTGCCATCCACAGGATAATGTGTGGGCAGAGAAAAAGAAAACGGGAATATGTGGACATGGCTATAGTGAACAAGAAAAGGTAAACGATTGTTATACATACTTCAATAACTATTGCAACCCCTCTTCACCAAAAAAGCAGGTTGTTTACATTAACTGAATTTTGGGACATGTCAATGTCCAAAACACATAAATCTCGTGAGCTGGGAGGTTGCAGATGAAAACATGCAAGGTTGTCATGCATGACCATCCTCAGTAATGATTCGGTAACACAATTCAAATATGATCAATTTGCACATAAATCTGTTAAAGTATTTCACAATCTTTAAGTTGTGCTCAGGCACTCAATCAATTTTCTGTACTATGAATGACTGTTCATAGAGGTGTTTATATACCATAGTGAGAAAAGAATGCTACCAATTTACTCAACTTAAATGACAAGTACTCTATCACTGCTTGACACTTACGTATAGGAAAGGACACCAATAAACTGCTAGGATTATTGTGATGCTGGTGCAATTTGACATAGCACGCTTCAAAGAAACAAAGTGTCCAGTGTACAGAAGGCACTCACATTCAGAAGGTGCTGAAGTACTTCTGGTTTGTTCTGAAAAATGTTTTGGATTTACCTTCTCCACAGTTTCCTCTGCTTGAGTTTCTTCCTCTTGCTCATCTGGGTGAGCGTCAGTTGTTGAAAGGCTGCAGCCGAAGTCATCAGAATCAAGCTGAGCCTGACTGCAAAAGTTCACATGAACAAATAGACTAAAGCCATTCAAACATGAATGTGCAGAGCCAAAAGGAAACCAGTGATGTTGACAACAAAGATAGTTTTATTGCTGCCTGTATTTGTTCATGTTGCTTATACTGAAGAAGAAGCAAAGCAATCACTATCAGTAACAGAACTTAGAAGTATTTTCTAATCAAAGTTCTTCTTCAAAGGAAAGAGTGAAAAGCTAGTGAATAGCATACATTTCCACTGATGCCTCCCTATCTGCACAATTCCCGGAATCATTTATAACCTCGTAGGATTGTTCGAGGCTATCTTTCCTCTGATCAGCACAATGTCCAGTTATGAGTGGCGGCGAGTCGGAGGCAGCCACCGGCCGCCGACGGATTCGGCTGCTGGCGAGAGGCGGAGGAGGGCAGATGTCAGCCATGCATCTTCAGTTAACAAGTGTATCTCTTCTTCAGTTAACGTCTGGCCCAGATTCACCCTCGACCCGACGATCGGACGGCTCGCTATGCTCGCCGTTTCACTGTACCGTTTCAGCCGGTTCCTGTAGCGTTTCATCTACGGCACTATAGCCGTCACCCTGTGCCAGCTGGGTTGTAAAGCTCACTCCCAACGTCTTGTAATGCATCGTTTTTCATGAGACCATTTCATTACTCAAACATATATCTTATAGTAATACAGAAACCCTAGCAGGTGCCTACTTTCCCCATTTGTTCGTGTGATCTAGATCTAATCCTTCCCAATTCCTCAATTAGGGTGTGCCAATTGGTATCATGAGCGTAGGTTTTCCTCGGTGACGCAGTAGATCGGAGCTGCGGCGGTGATTTCCCACCCTTCCCTCCCTCTTTCGTCGACGGCGACGATGTAGGTGGCGTTGGCGGCGGTGTAGGTGGCGCTGGTGGCGGTAGACCCATTCGTCGGCACCGTGTCGAGCTTGACTTGTCTGAGCAAATTGCTCACTCGGTAAAATCCCAGGTCGGCGGCGTGTGGTGCTATTCTGGTGGCGATCTCGAGCGACGGCGGCAGGGTTGAGTATTCAGATCCGATTCCCGGGCAAGTCCTGGGGGTAAAATTCCCTTCTGAATTACTTAGCCAAGATGGGGCGCGGCAAGGCCAGTCTCGACGAGTCGGAAATCGCCGAACTCCTGGCCATGAAGGGCGAATTTCTGCAGCACCGTGACGAAACCGCAGAGCTGCGTGGCGAAGTCGATGACCTCCGCAAGGATGTGCACAACATCAGCCTCAAGTAGGACACCATGGTCTCGGTGATGGACGGGGTCCAACAAGCTATATCCTCGTTGAACACTCAGCTCACAACCATGGCAGATGTACTCAAAACATTGACGGCCACTAGGGCCTCGACATCATCACCCGCGGGCCAACCAGTTTCTGAACATCAGCAAGCGAACAAGGAAACGCTGCACCAGAAGACAGGCAACTGACAGAAGAACTAAGAAAAAGACTGGCCTTGGAACAAGAGAAAACCCGATAGGTAGCGTCTGAAATCCCTCCCCACTTGGCACCTATTCAAGTGCCCAAACACTCAGCTCCCCCAGGGTTTGGAACTGTGACGCTCTCGATTCAATCGTACACTAATCATACACGCAAATGTGTATGATCAAGATCAAGGACTCATGGGAAGATATCACAACACAACTCTAGACACAAATTAAAATAACACAAGCTTTATATCACAAGCCAGGGGCCTCGAGGGCTCGAATACACAAGAGTCAGCGAAAGCAACAATATCTGAGTACATACATGAGTTAGACAAGTTTGCCTTAAGAAGGCTAGCACAAAAGCAACAACGATCGAAAAGGCAAGGCCTCCACCCTGGGAGCCTCCTAACTACTCCAAGTCGCCAGCCGTCGTCACGTAGTAGTAGGCACCCTTGGGGTAGCAGTAGTCTTCAGTGGTGTCATCTGGCTCATTGGATCCGTCATCTGGTCGCAACAATCGGGTATGGGAGAAAAAGAGGTAGCAAAGCAACCGTGAGTACTCATCCAAAGTACTCGCAAGACTTACATCAGATCTAAACTAAGTATGCATCTGTATCAAACGAATGGGTTGTATCTGTGGACTAAACTGCAGAATGCCAGAATAGAGAGAAGGCCTAATCCTATCGAAGACTAGCATCTTCTGGAAAACACCATCTTGCAGCAACAGGAGGGAGTAGAGTAGCATAAAGTAGAGTAGTAGAAGTGTTATCAACTCGGCCAGAGATCCTTTCTCGACTCCCTGCGATAAAGCAATCCCAGAGCCATACTATCCAGTTATCATCTCATATCCAAGTCTCATCTCCATGTCTCATCTCAAGTATCCAGTTCTAGTTCTATCGATCGGGATACAACTCCAAGTGTCCATTACCGTAGGACAGGCTATCGATAGATGTTTTCTTCCCTGCAGGGGTGCACCAACTTACCCACCACGCTCGATTAACTCCGGCCGGACACACTTTCCTGGGTCATGCCCGGCCTCGGCCAAACAATACGCCGCAACCCGACCTAGGCTTAATAGAGAGGTCAGCACACAGGACTAAACCTATGCCCCAGGGGTCATGGGCCATCGCCCCGGGAACTCTGCATGTTGCGTGGGCGACCGGTGAGCAGATCTAGCTACCTGCTTAAACAAGGCAGGAGCTTACGCAGTCCAACCCGGCGCGCGCCGCTCGGTCGCTGACGTCTATTAAACTTCGGCTGATGTATACGACGCAGAACGCCCATACTATGCCCACGTGATGGTTAGTGCTATCAGGCCAGAGGCCCCTCGGATCAAATATCCAAATCGTAGTGGATTAGGAACGCGCGGTAACAAGCAGAGACTCACGAAAGATGTGACCCCGTCGCCCCGTCTCGAGTACTTGCGGCAAGGGCTAAGAATGCTCGGCCACGCCTCGTAAGTATCTCGCGGGCACCTTCCAGGTCAACCCGACTCCACATCACTCGCTATTAAGCTCGCGCGGGTACCCCTCAGGGCTGACCCGTCTTTAGTAACATGGCTTAGGGTAAAGTCATAGTAACCATAGTAACTGTGTGTCTAACACCAAGGGGGAAAACCCGAGGAATCACCCCCGATGAATTCCACTCGATGTTATCATCAAGGTGAACGTAAGAGGATCCACCCTCGAGGTTCACACTTGAGGGATTGCACAACAGAGCCGTAACGGAAGTGGTTAAGGAGGAAATCACCCTCGATGACCTCGACCGTATAGCTACACTATAGAGATCTCATCAGGAGTGATGTAAGAGGTTCCACCCTCGGCACTCGATGGTAACTCTGTAGAGTCGTACAACTAGGGGGTGATGTGCGGTGTCGGGGCCTGGACGTCGATCACGTTGATCGAGTCATCGAACATAAAGTGAGGCAACTGGGACAAGGTGGGGGTCACTGATGGATCACTAACCAGCCTATACTAAGCAGTTTAGGATAAGCAGGTAAGTTAACAATAAGCAGGTAACAAAAATAGGCTATGCATCAGAGTAGGATCATACATAAAGCAGTAACAGTTCTAATGCAAGCATGAGAGGGAAAGAAATGGGCGATATCGGAATGCTCAAGGGGGGTTTGCTTACCTAGAAGCTCTGCTGAAAAAGAAGAAGTGTCGTCGACGTAGTCGATCACAGGGGCGGCATCGGTCTCGGGGTCTACCGAAGAGAAGAGGGGGAAGAAACAATAAATACATAGCAAGAAAGTGCATAACAGGACAACAAGTCAATAGGTAGAGTTAGGGTTGTCCTAACGTAGTACTACACGTTGCAGACGGAGGGGATAAACATCCGAGGATGAATTCCCAGCGTTAGACAAATTCCGGACAGATGAAAGAGAGCGGACGGTTCCATGTTCAGCATGCTAGGGGCATGTGATAGGTGAATGGACCGCGTATTCGGATTTGTTGGATTTTTCTGAGCAACTTTCATATAGAAAACATTTTCATTAGAGCTACGGTTTAATTTCTAAGAATTTCTAAAGGTTTAAACATTTTCTGAAATTATTTAAATTAACAGAATTAACAGAAAAGGAAATCTGACGTCAGCATTGCGTGGGGATGATGTCTGCGGTCAACAAACACGCTGACCTGGTCAAAACTGACCTGTGGGTCCAGTGGGACCCACATGTCATAGACAGAGAGCTAATTGAGTTCATTTTAATTAATCAGAGCTAACTAAGGGGGGTGGGCCCCGGGTGTCAGTGCCTGCTTAGGTTAATTAACCATTTTAAATTACACTAAAGTTAATTAGCGAGTGGGGCCCGCCTGTCATTGACAAGGGATGCCCACTCAGCAAAGTTGACTGAGTCAACTTAGTCAACAGGGGCCCACGGGGCCCGCTGGCAGTGACCCAGGGGGGTGGCCCTGACCGGCCACGTCGGTAGGGCGCCGAAGAAGGCTCCGACGACCTCTCCCGCGGCGGCACGACGCCAGAGACGGCCGGGATTCTCCTACAGGGGGCCAACACGTGCGCGGGCGGGCGCGTTCGAACGGGGAGAGCTCGCCGCGTCGCGTGGTGAGGCCGGCCGGAGCTGGAGCTGCTGAAAACGGCGCCGGCGACGAGGTTTGCGGCGGAGCAGCTACGTGTGACAATGAAACGGAGCTACGGCGTGCTACGGCTCGGGAGAAGGGGCTAGGCAGGTGCTGCGCGGCGCGGTGAAGCTAACGGGCATACGCCCGTGACCAACTGGTCACCGGAGACTCGCCGGCGACGAGCTCCGCGGTGCTGCGTTCGGGCGCATGTGGGGAAAGCAGCTAGGGGGCGAACCAAGCCAGCAAGGAGAGGGAGAAGGTAGAAGAGCTCACCGGGGAGGCACAAGGTGGCCTGGTGTAAGATTAGTAGCAGCAGCAGTTGCCGGAGATGACGGAGTTCGCCGGCAACAGAGGCGAAAGGGGTCGGCTCGATCTGCTCCCCACCGTGGCTCCCAACTCGTGCTCACGGACGAGGGAGGGGTAGACGACGACAGAGACGATGGGCACGACGACGAGGCGAACGGGGCTCGGTGGCCGCGAGGCCGAGCGAGGCACGGCGGCAACCGCGTCGGCCTCCTCTCCAAAATGAAGGAGAGGGATAGAGAGAAGGGGAGAGTGGGTGAGGGAGAGCCAGGGGGACGGAGTAGCGGGAGTGGCGGTAGGTGCGGGGAGGACTCAAGGTGTTCGGGGCCTTATCCTCTCGTCGGACGTCGCCGGCGAGGTGGTTGGACGGCGACGGACGCGCTCTGTCCCGCTCGGTCGGAGGAACAGAAGGCGACTGGTGAGGGGGAGTGGGCCGGCCTGCTGGGATGGGCCGAGGCCCAAGGGAAGGCCAGGGGCTTCTCTCTCTCTCTCCTCTGCCTTTTCCCTTTTCTTTTTTCCTTTTTGTTTCTTTTATTTGCTTTGTTTTGTTTTTCTTTCAGTACCAAATTGAGTTTTGTTTTCAACAAAACTTGGCACATAAAACTAACACAAAACCTTGAGATGGAACAAAAAGTTGGGGTTAAAAAGGAATTGCCTAAACAATTTTAGAAATTGAAAAGTCCAATTTAAATGCTGCTGGAGCACCAAATTAATTCCCATGGGCATTTTTGGAATTCAGAAGAGGTTGGTTCAACATGATAGTGATCAGGGAAATTTATAGGATAAGGTGAACATTTTAGTTTTACTGCCCAAAGAAATAATTTATTTGACTTATTGGTTACTTGAAAAAGGCTTTCACATTTTGGACAAGTGGCAAGCCACATTGTAATCATGATGACATGGCCACCATTAGGGGGAGATTACTGTAGCATGATTCTCGGGGTGTTACAAATCTCCTCCACTACAAAAATCTCGTCCCGAGATTTAAGAGGTGGAGTAAGGGGAAAGGCTCGGGAAGGACGAAGCTCATCACAAGATAAGTACCCCAACATGGCATAGAGGCATCTCTTGAGTTGAAATTCAAGAAAGTCATCAAGAGCAAGGTAAGAAGGCGCAATAAGAAGCTTCAAGCAGATAGACAATCGTCCGATGTGTGGAACACTGTGTGAAAAGGGGGTTTAGGGCAATGAGAGTAAGTGTTGCGTCTAATACCAGAATAGATCGACTCTTGGAAGGTGGCTTAGGATTTACATACGAAGCCAATTGCGAGGAACGATTTTGGAAAACAGGGATGTACATGAGAGTCAGGTTTCGATCCTGTGGAACTATGGTGTTGATGATATCACTACTGGGCGTAAACCGGCCTATCTGGGCATCTGCCATGACAAAACCACGACATATGGGTTATGGGCCCACCATGTGGGTTAAAAGTAGGAAGGGTGTTGATAGCAAGGCATGTCAAAACATTGACTGTCAGTTATGTTGGCAAAAACGTTGGTACCAAGGGCGAGGGACGAAGATAACCATTTTCCTGCTCGTCGAAACGAGGCGGACCAAGAGGCAAAGTTCCCATCCATCGGTGGTTACCGAAATGTCATCAACAATAGTAACAGGGTCTTACTGGCAGAGTTATACACCGAGGTGTTTACATAAGTAGGAAATTATTTCTGCTTATATCATATAGACCACAAGAAAGGTTAAACAAAACAATGGAAAGGAAAATGTGGTTATTAGATTAAACAGACCAATGGAAAGGAAAGTGTGTTTATACTTGGGTATCAAGAGTATATCTTTCCTAAGGAAAGGCATAACATGATATACATGATAGGGCTCCCAGTATGAAACCAGTTAGACAAGAGGGGAAAGGAATTTATGAGGTTTACCCATACAACGGTGTTTGGATAATAGATCAAGAAACATTTGACAATGTGCTTCCAATGTTCTTATTGATATCCGGAATACCTCCGCCATGCTTCGAGGTAGCATTAACATGGTTTTCCAAGTAGGGGTTGGAGTTGAAGATCACAAGAAATACTCGAGGAACAATTGCAGGAATAGCAAGGAGTCCAAGGTATAACTAAGACATGATCAAACATGTGTCAGAAAAAATACAAGGGGGTTATCGATAATAACTCAAATCATCGAAGGTCAAGGATGGTATTTCTCATCACGAATTCGATTGATATACTGGAAGAGCTCAGAATGTTGATGATCATGGCACAATTGTCGAGAGATTTCAGGAAGATGTAATCGATTGGCGATGACATCAAGTCAAAGGGATTTTGAGGCGGAAGGTTATCGGAACCACGAATATGACACAATCTTGGAATCAGGCTTTCTGTTCAAGGTGAAATGATATGACGAGGGACATCGACGTAAGCTTAGCTCATCATCGAAAATTGTGCTCCGGGAAGGACCGGGTAGCATAGTTAAAATTTACCACGATAATGATATAGCCGATTAGGCTAGGAATGGCTCGAAGTATTTTAAACTCATAAGCAACGAAAATTTACTTAGAGTCATTGAATCGGAGTGCGGGATCGATTCACTTATCAGTGTGCTCGGTTGACAAACAACCCAGAACCCATGAAGTGACAATGAAAGGGAAGGTAGTGTTCATCAAAAGTTCATAAGATTTGGTGCAATGGCATGATATCCTCAAGATACCAGGGTTAATACTCGATGGTAGGTCATAATAGAGGTTGGGCAGGCGTATTGACCTGTAGAAGACAAGTGATTTAACTTGTCCAAGAAATGGGACCAAAGAAGAACGATCATGGTCGGAACCACGGTTGCGAAGGATCAATTCACTACAAAAAAATACACTTCCGTGATGATACGTGTTTGTCACAGTAGGTCGCGTTTTTTGTCATGCATGTACATCCATGACAAATTTATGACAGAATCAAGATAGTCATACCTGTGTCGTCGTAGAAGTGTTCCATGACATTACCAAAATTATCATCACGGAAGTGTCCACTTCCATGACGATAAATCGTGCGTCACAGAAGTGCTTTCGTCAAGGGTGACCAACACGTGGCATCCACCGTAACGGAATGCCGTTAAGCTATCGGGTCGGGTTTTGGATCCGATAACCCGTTAACAGCCCTGACCAATGGGGATTTTCCACGTGTAAAATCATCATTGGCTGGAGGAAACACGTGTCGGCTCATCGTTGGGACAGATGTCATCCACTCAATGGACAGAAGGTGCCTATGATATGTCGACATGTGGCACGGCCCAACAGAGGCCCATTCCTGTGAAAAGGCCGGCCCATTTGACTTGGTCAAAAGGTGGCGGGCCGGCCCATGTAAAGCCTGTTAACGGCATGTTCGCATATAGCCCATTTACAACTCGCTAACCCAAGGCCCGCTACGCCCTATCCGAATTAGGCCTAGTAGCGTCATCTGGGCCACCCAATATGATTCCAGCCCGTTTTCACTTCTGGCCCATGTATGGCCCATGACGTCTTTCGGCCCATATGAGGCCCTATGTAACTCTTGCCCTATTAACGACCCGTGGTGAAACTGGCCCGTAATGAACAGTGCATCACTTTACACCCATTAACTGCCCATGGTGAAACTGGCCCGTAATGAACAGTGTATCACTTTATACCCATTAACGGCCCGTTATTCCGTTGGGCCGTTTCCAGCCCATGTTATCTTTCGGCCTTCTCAGAGCCCATTTATTCTTGGGCTCATTTCCAGCATTCGTTTACTTACGGCCCGTTACTGTCATTTTCTGCTTGTGGGCCAAATTTAGCACGTGGTTACAGTCGGCCCGTTTGTGGTCCGTTAATACGTTGGGACGTTTTCATAGCATCATCAAATACGGCCTATTAACGATGGCCCGTTATGGTCGGCCCATGAACGGACGATTCCAACTCTAGCCCGTTTACGGCCATAATGCGGTCTGTTTGGCCCATGTTTGGCCAATCGATCATACGGCCCGTATAAGGCCCATTGATGATACGGCCCGCAAAAGGCCCATTATTTCTACGGCCCGTAGAAGGCCCATTGTTTCTACGGCCCGTAGATGTCCCACTGTTTCTACGGCCAGTAGGAGGCCCAGTGTCACTACAGTAAATATTAGCCCATGGTTATTGTGGCCTAGTTTTAAAACCGACGGATCTTGGGTAGGGGGTCCCGAACTGTGGGTCTAAGGCGAATGGTAACAGGAGGCAGGGAACACAATGTTTTACCCAGGTTCGGGCCCTCTTGATGGAGGTAAAACCCTATGTATTGCTTGATTTATTCTTGATGATATGAGTATTACAAGAGTTGATCTACCACGAGATCGGAGAGGCTAAACCCTAGAAGCTAGCCTATGGTATGATTGTATGTTGTCCTACGGACTAAAACCCTCCAGTTTATATAGACACCGGAGAGGGTTAGGGTTACACAAGGTCGGTTACAAAGGAGGAGATATCCATATCCGTACTGCCTAGCTTGCCTTCCACGCCAAGTAGAGTCCTATCCGGACACGAGACAAAGTCTTCAATCTTGCATCTTCATAGTCCAACAGTCCGACCAAAGGATATAGTCCGGCTGTCTAGAGACCCCCTAATCCAGGACTCCCTCAGTAGCCCCTGAACCAGGCTTCAATGACGATGAGTCCGCCGCGCAGTGTTGTCTTCGGCATTGCAAGGCGGGTTCCTCCTCCGAACACATCACATAAGAGTTTGAATACCAGGATAGTGTCCGACTCTGCAAAATAAATTCCACATACCACCGTAGAGAGAATAATATTTCCACAAATCTTAATCTGCTGACACGCTTTGGCAACATGATATCAGGCCATGGCTCGATGATTATTCGAACCATTTTTCTTCAACCAGCTCCACACATAACGCGAGGCGGTTTCTTGACACGTCTTGTCAAAGCAGAGATCGTGTTCCCCTAATTACGGGATTCTCATCAATACGGTCGTGGGTAACCCAACCGTGCCTAGGACTCCTAGATTTCAGGCAAGTCCCAAACGACCACTAGGAGGACGCTTGATATTCACCCTCTTTATAAAGGGACAAGGTTCTTCCCTCCCGTGCACAATCGAATCCTTCCCCTGCCTCGAGTTCTAACACCCAAAGCCCAGGTCAGGTGCTTCGAACCTTCAATCATGTCCGGATCTAGCCTTCAAGGCCGGTGGATGCCCTCCTCTGTTACGGAAGAGGATTCAAGAAGTTGAGGGAGGCCAGATACCTGACCGCCGAGGTTTCGCATCGGCTGCCTGCCCGAGGGCAGGTCGTCCCTACTCCCGAACCCAACGAGAATGTTGTGTTCATCTCCCACTTCCTCTGAGGTCTAGGCCTCACTCTGGATCCCTTCGTTAGGGGTTTGATGTTCTATTACGGGCTAGATTTCCACGATCTAGCCCCAGACTCCTTTCTCCACATCTTGGCATTTATTGTCGTATGTGAGGCTTTCCTCCGCATTACCCCTCACTTCGGCCTGTGGCTCAAGACCTTTGACGTGAAGCCGAAGATGGTCGAGGGGCAGCATGTAGCGTGCGGAGGCTCATTAATAAGCAAGATCGCTGGAGCTCCATGACCAAATGTTTCCTTTCCAAAGGTGTCCAGTTTATGGCAACGGGAGTGGTTTTACATCACAGCTCCCAGAAATGCCAAGTGGGTGGCTGCCCTTGCTTTCCGCTCGGGCCCTCCACCACAACTGATGTCATGGATTAGCAGAGGGCTAAGCTGGGGTCCAGCCAAGGACGTGCCTATACTGCAGAGCCGCATTCAAGATCTCTTCGAAGGAGATTTCAGTCTGGTTACAGTGGTGCAAGTCATATTGGTTCGTTGAGTACAACCTTGCAAACGCCGGCCCCTCCTCATGTGGGAGTTCAACCCAGAAGGACCATGCACTATTCAGAATTTCCTCGGCCTGACGCGCGAGGAGATGTATAAATCATTCTTCGGACCCCAAATAGAGTGTCCGGATACTACCGAGGACGTGGGCCTGAGCAGCAACCGCACCGCCGATCAAGTAAGTAATCCTCCAGCCGAACACACCATCTTTCATTTATCATGATGTCATTCTGAGAAATCGCTCTTTGACTAGGACTGGTTAACAAAGGCAAAGAGGATTCGATTTTTGGCCCCCCTTCCTGAGGGTTTGGACAATCCGGTACTGGAAAAGATGCTCGAGCTAGCACCTTGCCCGGAGCCCTCAAAGGAAGATAGAGGGGGGAATAATGAGGGCAAAAGCGGGCCTCCACCGCTACCTATTCCGACCGAGGGAACAAGCGCCTCCGTGAGGGAGGATAACCAAGGGGAGGAATCTGACATTCTCTCACCCCGGGGAAGGAAGAGGACTACCTCTGAAGATCCAGAAACCAAGGTTTCCAAACGGGAGAAGAAATATCCACCAGAGGGTCCTGCCTTGGAGGGTGCTCTTGCCGCACAAAGTCCACGCGGGGATCAGCCCTCTAACGAGCCGTAAGTGATCAACAAATTCTTAATAGTAAAGATATTCTACCTTACTTCCGAGGAAAATGACCGAAGCGTTTATCTTGCAGTTCGGATCTTAGCCCTTCTCAACAGAGCTCGTCTTTGGGGGATCTTCTTCCGGAGATGATGGAGAGCGAAACGCCTCCCCCGAACACCCCCGCTCAAGAAGCGAGCGACCTTGAAGTGTCGTCAAGGAGGGCCTCCCCGGGTCCGGTGAGGCCAGAAGATAATCCTATGGTCACCCAAAGTCCCCGGTATCCGGCTCTTGAAGAGGGTAAACAGAAGAGTCCGGCGCCGTCTGGTATGCGGTCAGATGCACTGAGGGATCTACTAAAGCAAGCGACCATTTCGGAAGAACACCGTACATTGATGGGTACGGTGATTGAAATGATTTCGTCCACCGAAAGCGGGTTGCATGAAGCCTTTATGAGTCTACTGACGGGTTTTGAGGTACGTGAAATGATATACATTTGTGATAGTACCACACATTTTTAGGTGTGCCCTGTGTAGATAGTAGCCCCTGAGACTCTGGTTGTCATCGAGAACGGCGGCAAACAGAGGATCATAGTCCCAAGTAATAACCAGACCGCCTTCATGTGCAGGTGGTTGAAGCTCCGGTGGCTAGCCGGACTTATGGGTTTGCCGAACTAAAGCGGCAACTGGATGCGGCGGATGCCGACATCGAGCTTGTTAACAAGCGGCTCGACGAGGCACAGGGTAGGTGATTTTTCTGGTGAATGTCACGTAGTAAGAGCAGCGTGATGCCAGTATCTTTAATATGTTGTGACTGCAGATGGAGCTACCACCGTGGAGACCCTTCGGGCGGAGCTTGCCCGAGCCAAGGAGCAAGCAAGGAGTAATAATGCGGACGCTTTGAAGGCGGCCGAAGAGTTAAGAGCCGAGAAGGCCGCGCATTGTGAGAGCAAAGAGAAAATGGCCAAGATGGTTTTAAAGTTAAAAGACACTGCCAACCGTTGCCAGTTCCTTGAAGAAGAAAACCGAGCGAAGGCGACGGACCTTGAAAAGGCCACGATGGCGACCAAAGACACCCGCTCTGCTATGAGAGCGAAGAAGGAGGAGCTGCGTGAAGCCGGGGATATTGTGGCTGGGAAGCCCTTTATGCTGCAGAGGAAGTTCAGAGATCCGCGGTATGCCCCTCTGGATCGGCTGTGGAGTTCGGCAGACGCATATCTGGACTTGGCGGCGAGCGCGATCGATGCGGCCGAATACTTCCGAGATCAAACAGATCGTGAAGTGGACAAGCTGTTCTGGTCGCAGTTTAACGTTCCAGAGCGTCCGCTTCCATTGACTGATCAGCTAGCCATATGGGCCGAACTCAATAGGTTGTCCGGAGTCGCCATGAAGTCTGTCGTGGATCAGCTGTGGCTAGAAAGGCCAAAGCCGAACAACTATTTTAGCATGGTGCAGTAGTTCCTTGGTGCGGTTCTGCGCATCAATGCGATGAAGAGGTCGGCGTGCATAGAAGGCTCGCGGATGGCCCTTGCCCGTGTCAAAGCATACTGGGTGGAGATGGATGCCACCACTATCGCGGCGCAGGGTTCGGCCATAGGTCGAGTGGCAGCCGAGCACTATTTTGAAGAGGTTCTTTAGGGTGCTCGTTTGATAGAGGCCCAGTGCTCGAAGAATATTATGTTTGAGTGACATGTATTCCCATTGTAAAAACAATGTTTTATTAAATTTATCAAGGCTGTATTTATACTTTTGCCCGAAAGTAATATGATGCCTCCTGTGCGGCCGTTTACGTACATATATGTACATCCTGAAAGATTGCAGTCGTCGGCTTCAGCCCCCACGCATATAATGCGGGGGTGTTCGCAGAAGACGCATGTTCACACTTAATCCAATGTCTTGGTCCTATTAAGGAGGTGATAGCGCATCGAACTAGGCAGCCGGACTATAATGCTTTAACACTTTCACTTAGCCAGAGGAGTTTGACAGTGGGGCTACTATATAGCCCCTAGTGGCTCCGCACTCACCTGAATTCGGGGTGCGTACATGCCTGGCTGGGAAACGACCATTCGTTAAGGCGGAGGAATTCTAAGATTCCGATAGGTCATCGAGTGGTTGACCAGTCTCACGCTATATCATGACATTCAGTTTTTGGCTTTCTCTACTGAGGTGCTTGTTCGGATGAACCAGGGCACAATCGCAGCAGTTCTCCTGGTACCACCTTAGCCGATAGAGTGGAACGTAAGGCAGCAAAACACAGGAGCCGGGCAAACCCAACATTTGACCAAAGACATGATTCGGAGCTGATGCATATAAGGCCAAACTCGCGATGCCGATCACTCCCTAAGGTATTCAGTCTTTATTGTGGGCCTGAACAGTGCCCTTTGTAAGAAGCCCCTGGTGTCCAGGTACGTGCATTACTCTGACGTGGCCACATGCCAAGACGTCATCATCCTTCTCAATTGTACTGAGAATACGAGGGATGTGTATCAACAAGAGACATTTAAAAGGGTTGACGCAGGGTCTTAATCTAAAAAGAATCCTTGGAACGGGTCCCTGCTGCACGTCGACGCCCGTGTCTCCGTTGTGCCGTATCCTGGACGGGTGTAGCACGATGGTCATCTGTACAAGAGAGGAACTTAGGTGAAAAGTTGTCGTGCGAAAAGGTAGGTTTAAAGAAACCATGTATAATTCAAGATGAGTGAAAATTGCCACTTGTCTGCGCGCGTTGAGCCCCTTGTAATTGTAATAGGGGTGTGGCCATCAAACCTGTATGAATTACATATAGCTGCGCCGGACTCGTCTAACCATGTCCGTGGTCTTGACGACCTATCAAATGATTTAGTTGGTGAGGCCGTTTTAGTGTGCAGCTGCCAATGCGGCCGCACTATCTTCGACGCGCAGGGATCGCTCAATATTTCCATTTACTATAATGATGGCACGTGGACCGGGCATCTTAAGCGTGAGGGAAGCATAATGAGGTATTGCATTAAAGCGAGTGAAAGCTTCGCGTCCAAGTAGTGCTTGATAGCCACTTTGGAACGGAGCAATGTGGAAGGTTAAATTTTCGCTATGGAAGTTATCGGGGAAGCCGGATATAACCTCTAGTAGCAGGGAGCCCGTGCAATGAGCCCCTGGGCCTGGCGTTACTCCTTTAAAGGTAGTATTGCTGTGGCGAATTTTCTTTGGGTCTATCCCCATTTTGCGGACTGTGTCCTGATATATCAGGTTTAGACTGCTGCCACCGTCCATCAGGACTCGTGTGAAGTGGTATCCGTCAATTATTGGATCTAATACCAAGGCAGCCCATCCTGCATGCCGGATACTTGCCGAGTAATCCTGATGGTCGAAGGTGATCGGTTGAGACGGCCAGTGGCAGAACTCCGCGGTGATAGGCCCTTGGGCGTATTTATCTGGGAGTGCCGCTTTGTTTCTCCCCTTTATCACGTGTAACACGTGTACTTTATTGACTTCTGGTGGAAATTTCTTCTGTTCCCCACTGCTTTGCTTGTGAGGCTCATCCTCGTCTTCGCTTGGTGTATCCTGCCCCTTATGTTCGGCATTGAGCTTGCCGGACTGCTTGAAGACCCAACATTCTCTGTGGGTATGATTTGCAGGTTTATCGGGGGTGCTGTGGATCTGACATATTTGGTCCTGAATTTTGTTTAGGCTGGACAGTTCATCTCTGGCGCCTTTAGAGGGCGGCTTTTGCTGACCTGGCCGAGAGCTTCTGAATCCGGTGTTTACCGCCATGCTCTTCGGGCTGTCTTCTTTATTCCGGCGCTTATTATTTTTGCTGCATCGTGATTTCCCGTTTCCATCTCTAACTTCGGATGTACTTGGGTCGCTGGTGCTGCATCTGGCTAGCCAGCTGTCCTCACCCGCGCAAAAGCGGGTCATGAGGCTTGTTAATGCTGCCATTGTTCTCGGCTTTTCTTGGCCGAGGTGTCTGGCAAGCCATTCGTCGCGGACGCTATGCTTAAAAGCTGCCAAGGCTTCGGCATCCGGACAGTCGACTATTTGATTCTTTTTAGTAAGAAGCCTGTTCCAAAGCTTTCGGGCTGACTCTCCGGGTTGTTGAGTTATATGACTCAAAACATCCGTGTCTGGAGGTCGGACATAAGTCCCTTGAAAATTTGCCCGAAAAGCGTCTTCGAGCTCTTCCCAGCTTCCAATGGAGCTTTCGGGGAGGCTTTTAAGCCAGTGCCGAGCTGGCCCTTTGAGCTTGAGGGGTAAGTACTTGATGGCATGGAGATCATCTCCTCGAGCCATATGGATATGGAGGATATAGTACTCAATCCAGACCCCAGGGTCTGTTGTTCTGTCGTATGCCTCTATGTTTACGGGTTTGAATCCCTCTGGAAATTCATGGTCCAGCACCTCGTTAGTGAAACATAGGGGGTGTGCGGCACCCCTGTATCTGGGTGTACCGTGGTGTTCGGATGTTTATTGTGTTGCATCGTATGCTGGAGCATGCTTGCATGGTCCATAGATGGATCTGGTTGAGCCGTCCTTTTGATGCGAGCCCTTGCGTGGATCGTGTATTGGCTGATGTGCCACGTTGTTTGCTGCTCTATGTTGGCCATGAGGTCGTCTATCCGGCCAGATGGCCGTTTTAATTTTTGGTTGCGGGGGATCTAAGGCCTCCTCATCGAATTCAGGTAGCAACTTCCGTTTCGGGTAGCTCTTGGTGTGTCAATTACCGCCGTACTTCGCTGCTGTGTTGAGTACTTTACTGCATCTGATTTTGAGTGTGTCTCGCGCAGCCTTGAGCGTTTGCTTCTGCTTTTTTTAGACTCCTCGCGGTGGCAACAAGCCTTTGATGGGCATTCTGTTGCTCCGGGTGTCTGTCCGGTGTGATGTCGTCCGGACTATTATCTTTGACAGAGTCGGGTTGTTCGGTTTGATTCTCCGTGTTGCCGTGGTCCAGCGATGGTTCACCCTGCTCTAATGCTGGGTCTATATGATCGTTGTTTCTGCCGAGGCGGGATTTGGGGCGGCTCTTACGCCGCCGCTTTGACTGCTTCTCGAGGGGACAACCCTCCGTTACATCCTTCTGTTCCTCGTCATCGTCTTCTTTTGGTGTGTCCACCATGTATACGTCATGTGATGAAGTGGGCGTCCAGTGCCCTGTGGGCAGTGGTTCCTGTTCGTCTCCTGCATCGTCGTCCATACCGTCGATGTCTTCGGAGTCGGAGTCGAGCATGTCGGTTAAGTCATCGACAGAGGCTACTAAGTGGGTGGTGGGTGGGCGGCGAATTTCTTCATCATCCGCATCCCAATCCTGCCGGACATAGTTCGGCCCGGATCCTCCTGACAAGGAGAGAGACCTTAATGAGTTCAGTATATCGCCGAAGGGTGAGTGCTGAAAAATATCCGCAGAGGTAAACTCCATGATCGGTGCCCAACTAGTTTCGATAGGAACGGGTGCAGGCGGTTCGGAGTCCGTGGCCGGAGAAGAATCTGGTAGTTTAGCAACACGGCTCTCGTGAAGGGTAAGGTCGATATTCGGCTCGATCGCCGCTGAGGATACGGCCTCTGTGACGGGGCCTATCCACCCGTCCATGGATGGCGCAACTGGCTCCGAATTGAGGCTCGGAGCGGCTGCTGGTGCGATCTCCTGAATACGGTCCGATGGTAGAGCTAAATCATACTCATCGTGACCGCGTGGCGCACAAGGCAGGGGCTCGAATCCGTCGAAGATCAAGTCTCCGCGGATATCGGCCGTGTAATTTAAGCTTCCAAACCTGACCTGATGGCCAGGGGCGTAGCTTTCGATCTGCTCCAGATGGCCAAGCGAGTTGGCCCGCAGTGCGAAGCCGCCGAACACAAAGATCTGTCTAGGGAGAAAAGTCTCACCCTGGACTGCATAGCTATCGATGATAGAAGGAGCCATCAAGCCTAATGGCGACGACACAGAGGAACTCTCAATGAAAGCACCAATGTCGGTGTCAAAACCGGTGGATCTCGGGTAGGGGGTCCCGAACTGTGCGTCTAAGGTGGATGGTAACAGGAGGCAGGGAACATGATGTTTTACCCAGGTTCGGGCCCTCTTGATGGAGGTAAAACCCTACGTCCTACTTGATTTATTCTTGATGATATGAGTATTACAAGAGTTGATCTACCATGAGATCGGAGAGGCTAAACCCTAGAAGCTAGCCTATGGTATGATTGTATGTTGTCATACGGACTAAAACCCTCCGGTTTATATAGACACCGGAGAGGGTTAGGGTTACACAAGGTCGGTTACAAAGGAGGAGATATCCATATCCGTACTGCCTAGCTTGCCTTCCACGCCAAGTAGAGTCCTATCCGGACACGGGACGAAGTCTTCAATCTTGTATCTTCATAGTCCAACAGTCCGGCCAAAGGATATAGTCCGGCTGTCCGGAGACCCCCTAATCCAGGACTCCCTCAGTTATTGTGGCCTAGTTTTAAAAAATAGGTTATTGCAGCCACTAGCTAACCGCGGAAAAAGAACTGCAATGACTACAAGCAAACAAATAAACAAGACAACACAGAAATAAATAAGCAAGCAACTAACGCTAGGCTATCACGGTTATTACACATATTACATCCACTAGGCATCAAAGTTCGCCACCAGTGCAAATATAGGGAACAAAGCAGCATATCATATACACTAGTTGTCAAAGTTGGCGACCAGCGCAAATAAACACCGCAGCAAAACAAATCCAGAACTGAAACCACTTCAGAAGATCTCAAGAAACAATATCCTGGGTACCCATAATGCTGGCAAGATGCTTAGCAAGCTTATTAACTTTCTCTTGTTTGGCGCTTAAATCCTCCAGCGCTTGCTGTTGCACCAGAAAATATGCATCTGAATTCTTCAGGGACTTCCTCAGTCCTTCAGCTTCCTGTCGCAGCACATCTGATCGACGTCTTTCAACTTGAAGTTGAGACTCAAGAAGACGAACTGATTTAGGCAGCGAGTTTGAAGAGCTTGTGCCAGCAGTAGTGGCCAGTAACTCGAACACTACATCAAGACAGGACTTTTGGGTTCCCTCACTGTCGTCAAGATAGTTTTTATCAGCTTTCTTGGAGACCAACAGGGATGTCTCACTATCTTGAACCTTATCTGCATTACTTCCTTTACCATTGGATAACGCGGTACTGTTCTCCAATATTTTGTCCGCATTCTAAAAGAGAAGCAAGCAGACACATCACATGTTTACCATGTTGTATATGAAACTCATTTTGGTAAATGAGTTAAGTAGTAAAGTGGACAGGATAACAACATGAAACAAACATATATCTATGTACCATGGTCACTTTATGGTCTATATCATTCTAGTTTTTGTTGCCAAATCAAGATAGAGACACAGTTCAAATAATATTTGTTCATGACAAAGCAGAATAGACAGAATATAAGTGTTGGTAACTATAGAGCAATAACAACACTTGTAATGTGCATGACATGAGAACATAACTGTTTATTCAATTGAAACCGAAATCAACATAGAGCAGGTTACAACAGCAAACCAATTAAAGAAACAGGTTTAAAACATACCTGTTGCGCCATTGGAGTTTCAATTCCATCCTTCAAATTTGAAAATAGTTGGTATGAGTAAATACAGTAATGCAAGAGCAAAGGAGTATGAACCATAGCTACAGAACCTGACCTGAGAACAAATCTTGTTCTCCTTTAAGCGTTGAGTTGGGATTCGGAGTGGTGGTCCTCGTGCTTTGGGCACTGCAGTTCCCTTACTAACTGCTCGTGTTTGGGTGCTCTGTGGTGGAGACAGTGCTGTGTCAACAGGAACTGGGTTACTATCTGCCAGGGTTGGGGTTAGAAGGGGTGTAGCTGGTTGTCTGCCCAACTGGGTAGGGGTACAATCTGCGAGAGTCTGGGTTATGTGTGGTGGATCTGGTCCTTGGGCAAGTATAACTATGGTTCTATCTGCATCAACTGGTAGCACTATCTTTTCTGAAGACCGTGTTGTTACTCCCTTAGATACTGCCATCACGCTCTCCAATTCAAATGGCTGATAAACAAGAAAAGTAATTGAAAGTATAGACATTGTATGATAGACAGGTGAATGGATAGTGGGGAATAAAAGAGGGCATGAAATAATTCCTATTTATGTTGTCTAACCAAATAGGATAGCATGACACAATTTCACATATATGATGGCTAACTAAATAGGATAGCATGACACAATTTCACATTATGATGGCTAACTAAAAAAGATGGAAAGACATAGTTCAAAATATGAGACTATGTAAACAGGATGACATGACATAACTATATAATGTGTTTATTAAATAGGTTGGCATGCCATAATTCACACACATTCACAGATAGAATGCCATAATTCAAAATATGATGAATGTAAACACTAAACAGGATGAGATGATATAACTATATGATGTCTTTATTAAATGGGTTGCCATGCCATAATTCAGATAGATAATGTGTATGTACTATGTAAACATGATGGCATGATATAATTCAAATACATGATTTATATAGTAAGCAAGTAAGCAGATGGCAATCCATATATGATGTAAAAACTAAGCAATGCAAGACAACATGCATGACATGGGTAATATAACCCTGCCAAGTTTGAGCATAGACCTCAGGGGGGAAATAGGACTGGTCATCAGTCTTTGAATCCTCCTCTGAGGAGCTCTTTGTAACCAGCAAGATGCCTGCTTCAGCAGCTAGCATTGTCTGCTCTGAATACCTTGTTTTCACTCCAGATACTTCCATCACCGCTTCAAATGGCTGATGCACAGGAAGAGTAGTTGAATATACAAATGTTGTCAACAAATGGAACACGTAATACAAAAAAATGATAGCATGATATAATTCACATACATGATGATTGGCTAAATAGCATGGCATTGCATAATTCACATATATAATGCCTTTGCAACAAGATAGCATTGTATAATTCACATATATAATGTCTTGCAACAAGATGGCAATGCATAATTCACATATATGGTAATTAGACACTGAACAGGTGGCATTCACACAAAGCATGTCTAAACTAATCAAATGACATAGCAATGCGAGACACCATACGCACGATATGAGCAACATAACCCTGCCAAGTTAGAGCATACACCTCGGGGGGGGGGGATAGGACTGGTCATTTGTCTCTGAATCCTCCTCTGAGGAGCTATCCATAACCAGCGAGATATGCGCTTCGTCAGATAGCATAGTCTGCTCTGAAGACCTTGCTTTCACTCCAGAATTTGCCATCACCGTGTCAAATGGCTGATGCACACAAAGAGCAGTTGAATGTACTAACATTGTTGACAAATGTAATATGTAACGAAAAAAGGATGGACTGATATAATTTACATATAAGATGACTGGATAAGCAGGATGGCACTGCAAAATTCACATATATGATGCCTGGCTAAACAAGATGGCGTTGCATAATTCACATAAACAATGAATAAACTAAACAGATGGCATTCGCACCAAGGATGTCTAAACTAAGCAGATGACATATTTGATGTATAAAGTAAGCAATGCAAGACACCATATGCATGATATAACCAACATCAGCATGCCAAGTTAGAGCGAAGACCTCAGGGGGTAAATAGGAGTTGTCTTCTCCTTCTGAATCCTCCTCAGAACAGATATCTTCCTCTCGATTACAATCCGAAATGCGTGGAGGGGGGCTGCCTTTGCGCCTATCATGGAGCGACGTCTGCATAAAATTTTATTGCCACGCAAAGCTCATCTCTTTTGCTCTACATGTTCAGTTCCATTGTTTACAATAACTGTCATGCATAGGAATAAATGTAACACCCTCGATGCGGCTATATCTCCCACGTGTCGAAGCACGACTTAGAGGCATAACCGCATTGAAAGCGATGTTGCAAGTGAGGTAATCTTCACAAACAACCCATGTAATACATAAGGGAAAAGAGATACATAGTTGGCTTACAATCGCCACTTTCACACAGAACATGAATAAAGCATTACATCATCCAAATACACTCAAGGTCCGACTACGGAACCAAAATTAAAGAAGAACCCCAAATGCGTCAAGGTCCCCGATCGACCCCAACGGGGCTCCACTACTGATCAACTAGAACGAAACAACACAAAGGACAAGATCTTCATCGAGCTCCTCCTGAGCTTGGTTGCGTCATCTGCGCGGACTCAACGGCACCTGCAAACTGGTTTTGGAAGTATCTGTGAGCCACGTGGACTCAGCAATCTCGCACCCTCGCGATCAAGACTATTTAAGCTTATGGGTAAGGTAAAGGTATGGGGTGGAGCTGCAGCAAGCGACTAGCATATATGGTGGCTAACATACGCAAATGAGAGCGAGAAGAGAAGGCAAAGCACGAATGAAGAACTATGATCAAGAAGTGATCCTATAGCAACCTACGTCAAGCATAACTCCAACACCGTGTTCACTTCCCAGACTCCGCCGGAAAGAGACCATCACGGTTACACATGCGATTCATGCATTTTAATTAAGGTCAACTTCAGGTTTTCTACAACCGGACATTAACAAATTCCCATCTGCCCATAACCACGGGCACGGCTTTCGAAAGTTCAAATCCCTGCAGGGGTGTCCCAACTTAGCCCATGACAAGCTCTCACGGTCAACGAAGGAATAGACCTCCTCCCGAGACATTCCGATCAGACTCGGTATCCCGGTTCTTCAAGACATCCTCGACAATGGTAAAACAAGTCCAGCAAGACCACCTGATGTGCCGACATCCCGATAGGAGCTGCACATATCTCGTTCTCAGGGCAACACCGGATAGGCAATCCGTACAACTAAAACCAGCCCTCGAGTTTCCCCGAGGTGGCGCTGCAAGGGGCTCTAGTTTGGACCAACGCTTAGACAAGCACTGGCCCGGGGGGGGGGGGGTTAAAATAAAGATAACCCTCGGGATGCGCGACTCCCAAGGGAAAAAAGGCTAGGTGGCAAATGGTAAAACCAAGGTTGGGCCTTGCTGGAGGAGTTTTATTCAAAGTGAACTGTCAAGGGGTTCCCATTATAACCCAACCGCGTAAGGAACGCAAAATCCGGGAACATAACATCGATATGACAGAAACTAGGGCGGCAAGAGTGGAACAAAACACCAGGCATAAGGCCGAGCCTTCCACCCTTTACCAAGTATATAGATGCATTAATTAAATACGAGATATTGTGATATCCCAACAAGTGAACATGTTCCAACAAGGAACAACATCTGCATGTTCCAACAAGGAACAAACTTCAATCTTCACATGCAACTAACAACGCTATAAGAGGGGCTGAGCAAAGCGGTAACATAGCCAAACAACGGTTTGCTAGGACAAGGTGGGTTAGAGGCTTGGTTTAACAACATGGGAGGCATGATAAGCAAGTGGTAGGTATCGCAGCATAGGCATAGCAAAAGAGCGAGCAACTAGCAAGCAAAGATAGAAGTGATTTCGAGGGTATGGTCATCTTGCCTGAAATCCCGCAAGGAAGAAGAACGAGTCCATGAAGAAGACAAACGGACGTAGCCGAACGGGTCCTCACAAACGCGACGTTAATGGAACCAACCCGAAGAAGCAACACCGGAAAGAAGCACACAACGTAGTAAAAAACCAACACATGAACATGGCACGGTGCGCAAACAAGTATGATGCATGTCCGGTTTAAATATGCATGACATGACAAAATGCACAAACAACACTACAACTTCAGTGGAGCTCAATATGCAACTCTATTGCATATTGACGAAACACCACGTGACTTGTTTAGTTCGATCTTGTTTATGTACCCAACAATATTAAATGTTGTTAAACATGGCAAGATGGTGAAGCAAATGAAAACTACCCATCTAGTCAAGGTTAAATGAGGCCGGAAACAACGAACAACAAATTTTGGTAACTCCTCATATGCATATATTAGGTTTGGTACTGTTCTGCCCTAAACATAATTTTAGAGTTGTTAAGCATGCAAAACAAGTACACCATGTTGAACTAGGCATTTTTCTACCCCATTTACATATAAAGATTATTAAATTCCGAGTTACGGATATTTAGTTATGAAATAAATCATTTTAGCAAGTTATTAAGCAAATTTAAACAAACAACATTTTAAACATTTTAAACATGGATGAAAATGGCAAATTATTAAACTAGAAGAAATTCTAAGCAAGTTTCATATATAAGTTATTTACATGTGATGCACGGTTTAGAAGTTATTAAATGCATGATCCCAAAGGGGTTTTCTGTAAAACTGCAAAACCTGGGATAATAGACAAAATTACAGGACCAGGAAAAAAACAATATGTGCCGAAACTTGTTGGACCCAACAGGAGGAGAAAAAAAAGGAGGGGCGTTGCTCACTTCGCTCCAGGGAGCTGGGCTTGGCGCCTGTGCTGGGCCGGCCTTGGTGGATCGAATGAGGGGATGGAGGGGGCGTGGTCAACGCAGGCGCTGGGCTTGACTGTTGGTTGTCTCCTCGTATGGATGCAGAGCAACGGCGACAGTGGGGGTTCAGTGAACGGCGGCGTGAAGCAGAGGAGCGGCGGGGATGGCGGGGCTCTGCGCAGATCCATGGCGTCGAGGCGCAGGCAAACTCTTCGCCGCGGTCACCGTCCTCGCGTGCATGTCGTGGGACTTGGCGAGCGGGGCGCGCGACCTAAAGAGGCGGCACCGATGGCAGGGAACTTGGGGGCTCCGGCGGCGTTGGTTGAAGGCTCCGGCGATGGGGACGACGGGAGGCGTCAGATCCGGGGTTGGGGAATCCATTCCCGGTGACAAGATGACCTAGCGCAGCGCGGGCTTGGAGATCCGGGCGGCGACGATGAGGTCCAAGGCGGCAGGGGCCTCCTGCTGGTCTTCGGAAGGAGCTTGTCTCCCTGCGTCGACGAAGAGAACGGGGAGGCTGCAGAAAATGAAGGACGATGGCGCGAGGTGGTGCGGCAGCGAGGCTGATCCGGCGCGGATCCAAAGGGTGGTGATGAGGACAATCGGCGGCCACGGCAGGCGGGTTCCCTGTGAAGAAGAAGAGAGCAAGGGGAGAGCTGCGCGTAAGAGAGAGAGAGAGAGAGAAAGAAGGAAGGGAAAAGAGCAGGGGGAGGAAGGGCGCAGGGCACGGCCTGGTTCAGTGGTGGTAGTCGTCGTTGGCGTCTGGTACTCGGGCAAGGCGGCGCTGGTGGATCGAGGTGCTCGGGGACGAGCGAGCAGAGGAGGGGATCGATGGATCTGATAGGCTTGGCACAGAATGCAAGGAGGCGGAGGGCATCAGGTGGCGGCGCGGATGGACTGATGGGACAAATGGGCTAAAATCTAGGGATTAGTCTAGGGTTGCCACTATATATAGCAAGCCGGATAGGTTTAGGGGGTAACTCGTCCCTCCGATCATAATCGGACGGTTAGGAAAGATAGGCTAGGGAGTCCAAATGAGAAAAAGGAGACGTTTTGTAGACGTTTGAGGATGATCCGGATCCAACGGTGATGACTGCCCGGGTCGGGTCCGGGACAATTTCGGACGCGCACATGAGGGGTTCGATGCACTGTGCAGCGAGGGTTTCGGACCGTGCGGTCGCATCGGACAATTCCAGAAGCGAAGAGGGGAAGGAGGATGGCCTAGGTGGGCTGTGGCGAGGCTGAGAGGAGAGAAGAGAGAGAGGGGGGGCCGGCATCTATTTCCGGAGACCGAAAACGTCCGACATTAGACCGGCTATATTGCCGCTATAGTTACCCGTTGGGGCGTCAAACGGACTCCGAATGCGATGAAACTTGACAGGCGGTCTATCTACACTATAATAAGGCCACACGCCAACTTTCAACCCAATCCGAGAACATTTTCCCGCCACTTATAAAATACTATTTCAGAAATGCCGCGGGCGTGTGCAAGTGTGGTTGGACTCAAAACGGACAACGGAAGGAACGGGGAGACCCGGACGGATGCAAGTTTTGAAAACATGATGATGCAATGCACATGATGACATGAAAAGATGTAACACACAAGCGAATGACATGGCAACGACGGCGAATAACTGGACAACAACTGGCACATCGGTCTCGGGGCGTTACAACACTCCACCACTACGAGAGGATCTCGTCCCGAGATCTAGAATGGCACCGGATGGAAAAACGGAAGAGAAAGAGAAGAGGTAAAACTAAGTTGCTTCTTTGACAAACGAGTGAGACCAAAGAACCTTGAAAAGGTTAAGCCATTTCGAGAAAAAGAATAACGGAGTTGACAAATTTGAAAACACTCCGTTAGAAAAGAGGGACAAAGAACATTGCGAAAAACCTTGAGGTTGAAGGGCAAGATGTATATTGAAACCACTCCGGTTAAAACAAGATAGAGAAGGATTAAGGATGATATAATTTGAGCAGCACTCCGTCTAAGAAGGGAGGCAAAACTTGGCAGAATGGGAAAAATTCGAAAAGCAGGCACGACACTCCGGTTAAAAGGATAAGGACGAAAAGAACACGATCCTGACAATGGGTTGCAGAGAGCAACATCACAATGCCTCTGGAACTAAAGAGTAGAGTAAAGATAATTGAGACAAACGAATGTAGAAGACAGTGCCAACTTCTGCTACAAAAGAGCCTGAAAAGGCATCTTTAGGAGAAGGGTTGAACGGAGTTGTTGGAAAACCAACAACGAAAATAATAAGCTTGATATGGTCTTTTGGAATACAACTCAAATTATGAGGTGACAACCCGCCACTCACGGGAAAGAATTAGATTGGAATAAACAAGGAGACAAGAAACTTATTTCACCGGAAGGATAAAAGAAGACATTGGATCATTTATAAGCACCATAGGTAGCAACAATCCTTAGGGAAAGCTTTAGGTGGAATATAACCCAAGATAATTCCAACGAATAGGTTGATGAATTTAATATACCTCATTCATAACAACATGTGAGTTATGAAACATGAACTCAAATTATTAAGAATGACATAATACCATCTCCAATGATACGGAAGAAAGATTGAACTCCGGATTGCAAGATGAAGAAAACTTGAGCTCCTCTGAAAAGAAAGTTGATGACTGTTTCGAGAAGGAATATAAATCCTAGAAGAACCATCATGTAGAACCTCCATGAAGAACTCCGTTAACAAAAGGATAACGAGAAGAAAGCGAAGTTGGAAACACAAGGTGAATCCTTGCAATGATTAGATGGATCTTTGCGACGAGATAAAGAGAAAACTTGGAACTCCGGAAAAGAAAGATGAATAAAATAAATCAAGAACTTATTCGTCATGAGCAAACTGCGAAGGAAGGAATTGATCACTTGGATGAAACAAGAATAAGAATTACATTATGCGTATCCTTCACCAATTAAATTTATGACAATCAACAGATTTGAGATATTACTTATTCTCGTAGAAAAGATTTAGATAGATAATGCGCAAACTTGAAGAGGCCTTCGATGATCCACCGGTAGGATTTGAAAGAATGGAAACATGATAATGTAAGAAGAGGAATCTTGAACAAACCACCATATGAATTTAAAATGAACGAAGAAAATATAAAGAAACACCAGAAAGAATTAGGAAATGAGCGAAGAAGCTTGATGGGATTTAGATACATCAGAGCGAAGAGATCAAGAACTAATTAGAGGATATTTGATTGATGCACCGGTAAGATTGGATAATGAGAGCTGCCAGCTGAAATGAATAATATTTGAAAAGATGGCCTTCGGAGGAAAGAAATGGAAAACAACTCAAGAAATGCTTCGTATGGGTGAAAAGAATTCTCACGATCAAAACAATTATGAGAGGATGGTCTCGAATTAGAACCACGAATCTCTGAGAGAACGGATAAGATATAGAGGTAAAACTCTTCTTCGGTCTTCAAATGTTGAGAATGACGATGAGAAACACCGCCATGAATTGTTGAGGCACTCCAGAATGAAGAATGGAAAGGTTTAGCCAACGATGAAAAGAATTTGAAAGATCTTGGAGAAACCCTTTGACTGATGAAAATTCAATCTTACGTCACACTTCGAAAAGAAATTTGGATAGCTCCGGGAAAATAAGAAGAGTCAGGTAAGATCCTGGAAAAGGACCTGTGGGTTAAGGCCCACTCAAAAGAAACACCGTTGAAATGATTTAAAAGAGAGGTTGCACCGGTTGAATTAAATGGCATGAATGAGATAGCAATCTCGAAAGAGCTTGAACGAATGTAGAGTGGAAACACGAATCTTCGAGATATCTTGAACACTCTGGAACAATAAATAGCGAGAAGTGGAATGATAAAGAGGTGCACCGGTAAGAAAAGGCATTGAAATGAGGAAAGGGGTAAGATCAACAAAGCTTGACTTGGTTCCACCGGAGATGAAAAGAATGGAGAATGATGAACTTGAGGTTCCATTAGTATCTTCTTGAGAATCACCGGATAAGAACATTGAAGGAAAATGATGGAGAGACTTCACATCAATAAGATGGATACTCGATTAAGAAATCTGAGTCCTTGAAGAAAACAAGGGAGGGAGGGCGGGAAAACAAAGGCAACTTGGGAAGGATGAAACAAACACCGTTGAGAAGAACTGATAATTGATCTTACTGATGTTGAAATGATTGGATCCACTTGAAGAGAAACACGCCGGTGAAAAAGGATTGACAAAACAATCTCGATTATCATGAAGGATTAGTATTCACATCGGAGTATGAGAACACCATTTGGGAAAGGTATGGAATCAACACTTGACTTCGAAGCAACTCGAATACCACAACTCAAAACAAAACAAAGGATTGGCTTGCAGAATAAGCCGGAACAAACATATGATAGAGATTTCGTCCGAAGTTTCCGTGGTGGGGCCTACACGGGATCGATCGTACAACACCATCATGTACAAGGCAGTGCACATGCCATACGAAGCATCCCCGAGTCGGCATAGCCAAGGACTCTTTAAGACACAACGAGACCACTGTAAAACCAACCGACGTCGAACCCCAATTTCATATCATACATCTGTCGGAAAGATATCCTAAGAGCTACTTGAATTCCCACTTATAAACTCCCAAAACTTTCCGGTTATGCAATCGGGTGTTGGGGATACAGGGGAAGCATAATATCTCACCCAAACTAGCAAATCCTACATCCAGCTGTATCCATCCTTCAACACATAACCAAGAAACCTTCGGAAATCATCTACCTCAACCTTCGAAAAGCATCCGTTATACAAGTTATGGCAATACTCTCGAACTCCCACCCCAGTACTGGGTGGCGTCGAGGTTATCTCACCAACAACTGCATAAAAGAGATTTTCGATGTTGACGAAACTAAACTCAGGTATTCCAGAACTGCAACAATAAAATTGTGATGACAACACCTCGGAGCTCAACTCCCCGGGACACTGCCACAAAACCCCTGACAGGAGGCACCAAGACAATGTTCTCATCACAAAACCATCGGAACGATTCCAAGATACCCGCGTGATCCTAAAGAAATAGTGAAATTTGAGAAGAGAATAGTCAAAACTCTACGTCAGGAAGCCTCACCAGAGCGATGAAGGGACTGAGGAGTAAAAAGAATTCCTAAACTCTCCGATATATAATTCCTAATGACTCAAAACATTTTACTAGACTCAACAACGGCTGCTAAAAACGATCAATCAGTGGGGGCTCCTAAGGTCGGGGAAGGCTCTGATTACCAACTTGTAACACCCTTGATGCGACTATATCTCCCACGTGTCAAAGCACGACTTAGAGGCATAACCGCATTGAAAGCAATGTCGCAAGTGAGGTAATCTTCACACAACCCATGTAATACATAAGGGAAAGAGATACATAGTTGGCTTACAATCGCCACTTCACACAATACATGAATAAAGCATTACATCATCCAAATACAATCAAGGTCCGACTACGGAACCAAAATAAAAGAAGAACCCCAAATGCGTCAAGGTCCCCGATCGACCCCAACTGGGCTCCACTACTGATCAACTAGAACGAAACAACACAAAGGACAAGATCTTCATCGAGCTCCTCCTGAGCTTGGTTGCGTCATCTGCACGGACTGAACGGCACCTGCAAACTGGTTTTGGAAGTATCTGTGAGTCACGGGGACTCAGCAATCTCACACCCTCGCGATCAAGACTATTTAAGCTTATGGGTAAGGTAAAGGTATGAGGTGGAGCTGCAGCAAGCGACTAGCATATATGGTGGCTAACATACGCAAATGAGAGCGAGAAGAGAAGGCAAAGCACGATCGAGAAACTATGATCAAGAAGTGATCCTAGAACAACCTACGTCAAGCATAACTCCAACACCGTGTTCACTTCCCGGACTCCGCCGGAAAGAGACCATCACGGTTACACACGCGGTTGATGCATTTTAATTAAGGTCAACTTCAGGTTTTCTACAACCGGACATTAACAAATTCCCATCTGCCCATAACCGCGGGCACGGCTTTCGAAAGTTCAAATCCCTGCAGGGGTGTCCCAACTTAGCCCATCACAAGCTCTCACGGTCAACGAAGGATATTCCTTCTAGCGGAAGACCCGATCAGACTCGGAATCCCGGTTACAAGACATCCTCGACAATGGTAAAACAAGTCCAGCAACACCGCCCGAATGTGCCGACAAATCCCGATAGGAGCTGCACATATCTCGTTCTCAGGGCACACTCAGATGAGCATCCTACGAGTAAAACCAACCCTCAAGTTTCCCCGAGGTGGCCCGCAGCAGGCTCTAGTTTGGACCAACACTCAGAGGAGCACTGGCCCGGGGGGGGTTAAAATAAAGATGACCCTTGGAGTGCGACCCCAAGGGAAAGAAAGGCTAGGTGGCAAATGGTAAAACCAAGGTTGGGCATTGCTGGAGGAGTTTTATTCAAGGCGAACTGTCAAGGGGTTCCCATTATAACCCAACCGCGTAAGGAACGCAAAATCCGGGAACATAACACCGATATGACGGAAACTAGGGCGGCAAGAGTGGAACAAAACACCAGGCATAAGGCCGAGCCTTCCACCCTTTACCAAGTATATAGATGCATTAATTAAATAAGAGATATTGTGATATCCCAACAAGTAACATGTTCCAACAAGGAACAACATCTCCATGTTCCAACAAGGAACAAACTTCAATCTTCACCTGCAACTAACAACGCTATAAGAGGGGCTGAGCAAAGCGGTAACATAGCCAAACAACGGTTTGCTAGGACAAGGTGGGTTAGAGGCTTGGTTAACAATATGGGAGGCATGATAAGCAAGTGGTAGGTATCGCAGCATAGGCATAGCAAAAGAGCGAGCAACTAGCAAGCAAAGATAGAAGTGATTTCGAGGGTATGGTCATCTTGCCTGAAATCCCGCAAGGAAGAAGAACGAGTCCATGAAGAAGACAAACGGACGTAGTCGAACGGGTCCTCACAAACGCGACGTTATCGGAACCAACCCGAAGAAGCAACACCGGAAAGAAGCAAACAACATAGTAAACAACCAACACATGAACATGGCATGATGCACAACAAGTATGATGCATGTCCGGTTTAAATAATGCATGGCATGGCAAAATGCACAAACAACACTACAACTTAAGTGGAGCTCAATATGCAACTCAGTTGCATATTGACGAAACACCACGTGACTTATTTAGTTCGATCTTGTTTATGTACCCAACAATATTAAATGTTGTTAAACATGGCAAGAGGGTGAAGCAAATGAAAACTACCTATCTAGTCAAGGTTAAATGAGGCCGGAAACAACGAACAACAAATTCCGGTAACTCCTCATATGCATATATTAGGTTTGGTACTGTTCTGCCCTAAACATAATTTTAGAGTTATTAAACATGAAAACAAGTGCACCATGTTAAACTAGGCATTTTTCTACCCCATTTACATATAAAGTTTATTAAATTCGGAGCTACGGTTAATTAGTTATGAATTAAAGCATTTTAACATGGCATAGGAGCAAATTTAATCAAACAACATTTTAAACATTTCAAACATAGATGAAAGTTGGATATTATGAATCTAGACAAAATTCTAAGCAAGTTTCATATATAAACATTTTAATCCGATGCACAGTTGTGAAGTTATTAAATGCATGAAGCATGAGGGTTGTTCTGTAAAACTGTAAACCTCTGGATAAATGGCAAAATTCACAGGACCAGGAAAAAAACAATATGGGCCGAAACTTGTTGGACCCAACAGGAGGAGAAAAAAAGGAGGGGCGCTGCTCACTTCGCTCCAGGGAGCTGGGCTTGGCGCCTGTGCTGGGCCGGCCTTGGTGGATCGAATGAGGGGATGGAGGGGGCGTGGTCAACGCAGGCGCTGGGCTTGACTGCTGGTCGTCTCCTTGTATGGATGCAGAGCAACGGCGACAGTGTGGGTTCAGGGAACGGCAGCGTGAAGCAGAGGAGCGGCGGGGATGGCGGGGCTCAGCGCGGATCCGTGGCGTCGAGGCACGGGCAAACTCTTCGCCGCGGTCACCGTCCTCGCGTGCATGTCGTGGGACTTGGCGAGCGGGGCGCAGCGACCTGAAGAGGCGGCGCCGATGGCGGGGAACTTGGGGGCGCCGGCGGCATTGGTTGAAGGCTCCGGCGACGGGGACGACGGAAGGCGTCAGATCCGGTGTTGGGGAATCCATTCCCGGTGACAAGATGACCTGGCGCAGCGCGGGCTTGGAGATCCGGGCAGCGACGATGAGGTCCAAGGCGGCAGGGGCCTCCTGCTGGTCTTCGGAAGGAGCTTGTCTCCCTGCGTCGACGAAGAGAACGGGGAGGCTGTAGAAAACGAAGGACGATGGCGCGAGGTGGTGCGGCAGCGAGGCTGATCCGGCGCGGATCCAAAGGGTGGCGACGAGGACAATTGGCGGCCATGGTAGGCGGGTTCCCTGTGAAGAAGAAGAGAGCAAGGGGAGAGCTGCGCGTAAGAGAGAGAGAGAGAGAAAGAAGGAAGGGAAAAGAGCAGGGGGAGGAAGGGCGCAGGGCACGGCCTGGTTCAGTGGTGGTAGTCGCCATTGGCGTCTGGTACTCGGGCAAGGCGGCGCTGGTGGATCGAGGTGCTCGGGGACGAGCGAGCAGAGGAGGGGATCGATGGATCTGATAGGCTTGGCACGGAATGCAAGGAGGAGGAGGGCATCAGGTGGCGGCGCGGATGGACTGATGGGACAAACGTGCTAAAATCTAGGGATTAGTCTAGGGTTGCCACTATATATAGCAAGCCAGATAGGTTTAGGGGGGTAACTCGTCCCTCCGATCGTAATCGGACGATCAGGAAAGATAGGCTAGGGAGTCCAAATGAGAAAACGGAGACGTTTTGTAGACGTTTGGGGATGATCCGGATCCAACGGTGACGACTGCCCGGGTTGTTGGGGAACATAGTAATTTCAAAAAAATTCCTACGCACACGCAAGATCATGGTGATGCATAGCAACGAGAGGGGGAGAGTGTGATCTACGTACCCTTGTAGATCGACAACGGAAGCGTTAACTTGGTTGATGTAGTCGTACGTCTCCACGGCCCGACCGATCAAGCACCGAAACTACGAAACCTCCGAGTTCTAGCACACGTTCAGCTCGATGACGATCCCCGGACTCCGATCCAGCAAAGTGTCGGGGAAGAGTTCCGTCAGCACGATGGCGTGGTGACGATCTTGATGTACTACCGTCGCAGGGCTTCGCCTAAGCACCACTACAATATTATCGAGGACTATGGTGGAAGGGGGGCACCGCACACGGCTAAGAATATGATCACGTGGATCAACTTGTGTGTCTAGGGGTGCCCCTGCCCCCGTAAATAAAGGAGCAAGGGGAGGAGGCCGGCCGGCCCTATAGGCGCGCCAAGGAGGAGTCCTCCTCCTAGTAGGAGTAGGACTCCTACTAGGAGGGGGAAGGAAGTGGGGAGTGAGAGGGAAAGGGGGTCCCCGCCCCCATCTCCTAGTCCAATTCGGACCGGGGGGGAGGAGGCGCGCAGCCCACCTTTGGCTGCCCCTCTCTCTTACCACTAAGGCCCATATGGCCCATTACTTCTCCCGGGGGGGTTCCGATAACCCTCCGGCTCTCCAGTTTTCTCCGAAATCACCCGGAACACTTCCAGTGTCCGAATATAGCCGTCCAATATATCAATGTTTATGTCTCGACCATTTCGAGACTCCTCGTCATGTCCGTGATCACATCTGGGACTCCGAACTAACTTTGGTACATCAAAACTCATAAACTCATAATATAATTGTCATCGAAACCTTAAGCGTGCGGACCCTACGGGTTCGAGAACAATGTAGACATGACCGAGACACGTCTCCGGTCAATAACCAATAGCAGAACCTGGATGCTCATATTGGCTCCTACATATTCTACGAAGATCTTTATCGGTCAGACCGCATAACAACATACGTTGTTCCCTTTGTCATCGGTATGTTACTTGCCCGAGATTCGATCGTCGGTATCCATACCTAGTTCAATCTCGTTACCGGCAAGTCTCTTTACTCGTTCCGTAATACATCATCTCGCAACTAACTCATTAGTTGCAATGCTTGCAAGGCTTATGTGATGTGTATTACCGAGAGGGCCCAGAGATACCTCTCCGACAATCGGAGTGACAAATCCTAATCTCGAAATACGCCAACCCAACATGTACCTTTGGAGACACCTGTAGAGCACCTTTATAATCACCCATTTACGTTGTGACGTTTGGTAGCACACAAAGTGTTCCTCCGGCAAACGGGAGTTGCATAATCTCATAGTCATAGGAACATGTATAAGTCATGAAGAAAGCAATAGCAACATACTAAACGATCGGGTGCTAAGCTAATGGAATGGGTCATGTCAATCAGATCATTCACCTAATGATGTGATCCCGTTAATCAAATAACAACTCATTGTTCATGGTTAGGAAACATAACCATCTTTGATTAACGAGCTAGTCAAGTAGAGGCATACTAGTGACACTCTGTTTGTCTATGTATTCACACATGTATTATGTTTCCGGTTAATACAATTCTAGCATGAATAATAAACATTTATCATGATATAAGGAAATAAATAATAACTTTATTATTGCCTCTAGGGCATATTTCCTTCAGTCTCCCACTTGCACTAGAGTCAATAATCTAGATTACATAGTAATGATTCTAACACCCATGGAGCCTTGGTGCTGATCATGTTTTGCTCGTGGAAGAGGCTTAGTCAACGGGTCTGCAACATTCAGATCCGTATGTATCTTGCAAATCTCTATGTCTCCCACCTGGACTAGATCCCGGATGGAATTGAAGCGTCTCTTGATGTGCTTGGTTCTCTTGTGAAATCTGGATTCCTTTGCCAAGGCAATTGCACCAGTATTGTCACAAAAGATTTTCATTGGACCCGATGCACTAGGTATGACACCTAGATCGTATATGAACTCCTTCATCCAGACTCCTTCATTTGCTGCTTCCGAAGCAGCTATGTACTTCGCTTCACATGTAGATCCCGCTACAACGCTTTGTTTAGAGCTGCACCAACTGACAGCTCCACCGTTTAATGTAAACACGTATCCGGTTTGCGATTTAGAATCGTCCGGATCAGTGTCAAAGCTTGCATCAACGTAACCTTTTACGATGAGCTCTTTGTCACCTCCATATATGAGAAACATATCCTTAGTCCTTTTCAGGTATTTCAGGATGTTCTTGACCGCTGTCCAGTGATCCACTCCTGGATTACTTTGGTACCTTCCCGCTAGACTTATAGCAAGGCACACATCAGGTCTGGTACACATCATTGCATACATGATAGAGCCTATGGCTGAAGCATAGGGAACATCTTTCATTTTCTCTCTATCTTCTGCAGTGGTCGGGCATTGAGTCTTACTCAACTTCACACCTTGTAACACAGGCAAGAACCCTTTCTTTGCTTGATCCATTTTGAACTTCTTCAAAAAATTGTCAAGGTATGTGCTTTGTGAAAGTCCAATTAAGCGTCTTGATCTATCTCTATAGATCTTAATGCCTAATATGTAAGCAGCTTCACCGAGGTCTTTCATTGAAAAACTCTTATTCAAGTATCCCTTTATGCTATCCAGAAATTCTATATCATTTCCAATTAGTAATATGTCATCCACATATAATATCAGAAATGCTACAGAGCTCCCACTCACTTTCTTGTAAATACAGGCTTCTCCAAAAGTCTGTATAAAACCAAATGCTTTGATCACACTATCAAAGCGTTTATTCCAACTCCGAGAGGCTTGCACCAGTCCATAAATGGATCGCTGGAGCTTGCACACTTTGTTAGCTCCCTTTGGATCGACAAAACCTTCTGGTTGCATCATATACAACTCTTCTTCCAGAAATCCATTCAGGAATGCAGTTTTGACATCCATCTGCCAAATTTCATAATCATAAAATGCGGCAATTGCTAACATGATTCGGACAGACTTAAGCATCGCTACGGGTGAGAAGGTCTCATCGTAGTCAATCCCTTGAACTTGCCGAAAACCTTTTGCGACAAGTCGAGCTTTGTAGACAGTAATATTACCGTCAGCGTCAGTCTTCTTCTTGAAGATCCATTTATTCTCAATTGCTTGCCGATCATCGGGCAAGTCAACCAAAGTCCATACTTTGTTCTCATACATGGATCCCATCTCAGATTTCATGGCTTCAAGCCATTTTGCGGAATCTGGGCTCACCATCGCTTCTTCATAGTTCGTAGGTTCATCATGATCTAGTAGCATGACTTCCAGAACAGGATTACCGTACCACTCTGGCGCGGATCTCACTCTGGTTGATCTACGAGGTTCAGTAGTATCTTGTTCTGAAGTTTCATGATCATCATCATTAGCTTCCTCACTAACTGGTGTAGGTGTCACAGAAACAGTTTTCTGTGATGCACTACTTTCCAATAAGGGAGCAGGTACAGTTACCTCGTCAAGTTCTACTTTCCTCCCACTCACTTCTTTCGAGAGAAACTCCTTCTCCAGAAAGTTTCCGAATTTAGCAACAAAAGTCTTGCCTTCGGATCTGTGATAGAAGGTGTATCCAATAGTCTCCTTTGGATATCCTATGAAGACACATTTCTCCGATTTGGGTTCGAGCTTATCAGGTTGAAGCTTTTTCACATAAGCATCGCAGCCCCAAACTTTCAGAAACGACAACTTTGGTTTCTTGCCAAACCATAGTTCATAAGGCGTCGTCTCAACGGATTTTGATGGTGCCCTATTTAACGTGAATGCGGCCGTCTCTAGAGCGTATCCCCAAAACGATAGCGGTAAATCAGTAAGAGACATCATAGATCGCACCATATCTAGTAAAGTACGATTACGACGTTCGGACACACCATTACGCTGTGGTGTTCCGGGTGGCGTGAGTTGCGAAACTATTCCACAATTTTTCAAATGTACACCAAACTCGTAACTCAAATATTCTCCTCCACGATCAGATCGTAGGAATTTTATTTTCTTGTTACGATGATTTTCACTTCACTCTGAAATTCTTTGAACTTTTCAAATGTTTCAGACTTGTGTTTCATTAAGTAGATATACCCATATCTGCTTAAGTCATCTGTGAAGGTGAGAAAATAACGATATCCGCCACGAGCCTCAATATTCATCGGACCACATACATCTGTATGTATGATTTCCAACAAATCTGTTGCTCTCTCCATAGTACCGGAGAACGGTGTTTTAGTCATCTTGCCCATGAGGCACGGTTCGCAAGTACCAAGTGATTCATAATCAAGTGGTTCCAAAAGTCCATCAGTATGGAGTTTCTTCATGCGCTTTACACCGATATGACCTAAATGGCAGTGCCACAAATAAGTTGCACTATCATTATCAACTCTGCATCTTTTGGCTTCAACACTATGAATATGTGTGTCACTACTATCGAGATTCAATAAAATAGACCACTCTTTAAGGGTGCATGACCATAAAAGATATTACTCATATAAATAGAACAACCATTATTCTCAGATTTAAATGAATAACCGTCTCGCATCAAACAAGATCCAGATATAATGTTCATGCTTAACGCTGGCACCAAATAACAATTATTTAGGTCTAATATTAATCCCGAAGGTAGATGTAGAGGTAGCGTGCTGACTGCGATCACATCGACTTTGGAACCGTTTCCCACGCGCATCGTCACCTCGTCCTTAGCCAATCTTCGCTTAATTTGTAGTCCCTGTTTCGAGTTGCAAATATTAGCAACAGAACCAGTATCAAATACCCAGGTGCTACTGCGAGCATTAGTAAGGTACACATCAATAACATGTATATCACATATACCTTTGTTCACCTTGCCATCCTTCTTATCCGCCAAATACTTGGGGCAGTTCCGCTTCCAGTGACCAGTCTGCTTGCAGTAGAAGCACTCAGTTTCAGGCTTAGGTCCAGGTTTGGGTTTCTTCTCTTGAGTAGCAACTTGCTTGCTGTTCTTTTTGAAGTTCCCTTCTTCTTCCCTTTGCCCTTTTTCTTGAAACTAGTGGTCTTGTTGACCATCAACACTTGATGCTCCTTCTTGATTTCTACCTCCGCAGCTTTCAGCATTGCGAAGAGCTCGGGAATAGTCTTATTCATCCCTTGCATATTATAGTTCATCACGAAGCTCTTGTAGCTTGGTGGCAGTGATTGGAGAATTCTGTCAATGACGCAATCATCTGGAAGATTAACTCCCAATTGAATCAAGTGATTATTATACCCAGACATTTTGAGTATATGCTCACTGACAGAACTGTTCTCCTCCATCTTGCAGCTATAGAACTTATTGGAGACTTCATATCTCTCAATCCGGGCATTTGCTTGAAATATTAACTTCAACTCCTGGAACATCTCATATGCTCCATGACGTTCAAAACGTCGTTGAAGTCCCGATTCTAAGCCGTAAAGCATGGCACACTGAACTATCGAGTAGTCATCAGCTTTGCTCTGCCAGACGTTCATAACATCTGGTGTTGCTCCAGCAGCAGGCCTGGCACCCAGCGGTGCTTCCAGGACGTAATTCTTCTGTGCAGCAATGAGGATAATCCTCAAGTTACGGACCCAGTCCGTGTAATTGCTACCATCATCTTTCAACTTTGCTTTCTCAAGGAACGCATTAAAATTCAACGGAACAACAACACGAGCCATCTATCTACAATCAAGCATAAACAAGCAAGATACTATCAGGTACTAAGTTTCATGATAAATTTAGGTTCAATTAATTTACTTAAAGAACTCCCACTTAGATAGACATCCCTCTAATCCTCTAAGTGATTACGTGATCCAAATCAACTAAACCATGTCCGATCATCACGTGAGATGGAGTAGTTTCATTGGTGAACATCACTATGTTGATCATATCTACTATATGATTCACGCTCGACCTTTCGGTCTCCGTGTTCCGAGGCCATATCTGTATATGCTTGGCTCGTCAAGTATAACCTGAGTATTCCGCGTGTGCAACTGTTTTGCACCCGTTGTATTTGAACGTAGAGCCTATCACACCCGATCATCACGTGGTGTCTCAGCACGAAGAACTTTCGCAACGGTGCATACTCAGGGAGAACACTTCTTGATAATTAGTGAGAGATCATCTTATAATGCTACCGTCAATCAAAGCAAGATAAGATGCATAAAAGATAAACATCACATGCAATCAATATAAGTGATATGATATGGCCATCATCATCTTGTGCTTGTGATCTCCATCTTCGAAGCACCGTCGTGATCACCATCGTCACCGGCGCGACACCTTGATCTCCATCGTAGCATCGTTGTCGTCTCGCCAATCTTATGCTTCCACGACTATCGCTACCGCTTAGTGATAAAGTAAAGCATTACAACGCGATTGCATTGCATACAATAAAGAGACAACCATATGGCTCCTGCCAGTTGCCGATAACTCGGTTACAAAACATGATCATCTCATACAATAAAATTAGCATCATGTCTTGACCATATCACATCACAACATGCCCTGCAAAAACAAGTTAGACGTCCTCTACTTTGTTGTTGCAAGTTTTACGTGGCTGCTACGGGCTTAAGCAAGAACCAATCTTACCTACGCATCAAAACCACAACGATAGTTTGTCAAGTTGGTGCTGTTTTAACCTTCGCAAGGACCGGGCGTAGCCACACTCGGTTCAACTAAAGTTGGAGAAACTGTCACCCGCAAGCCACCTATGTGCAAAGCACGTCGGGAGAACCGGTCTCGCGTAAGCGTACGCGTAATGTCGGTCCGGGCCGCTTCGTCCAACAATACCGCCGAACCAAAGTATGACATGCTGGTAAGCAGTATGACTTATATCGCCCACAACTCACTTGTGTTCTACTCGTGCATATAACATCAACATATAAAACCTAGGCTCAGATGCCACTGTTGGGGAACGTAGTAATTTCAAAAAATTTCCTACGCACACGCAAGATCATGGTGATGCATATCAACGAGAGGGGGAGAGTGTGATCTACGTACCCTTGTAGATCAACAATGGAAGCGTTAACTTGGTTGATGTAGTCGTATGTCTCCACGGCCCGACCGATCAAGCACCGAAACTACGGCACCTCCGAGTTCTAGCACACGTTCAGCTCGATGAAGATCCCCGGACTCCGATCCAGCAAAGTGTCGGGGAAGAGTTCCGTCAGCACGACGGCGTGGTGACGATCTTGATGTACTACCGTCGCAGGGCTTCGCCTAAGCACCGCTACAATATTATCGAGGACTATGGTGGAAGGGGGCACCGCACACGGCTAAGAATATGATCACGTGGATCAACTTGTGTGTCTAGGGGTGCCCCCTACCCCCGTATATAAAGGAGCAAGGGGAGGAGGCCGGCCAGCCCTATAGGCGCGCCAAGGAGGAGTCCTCCTCCTAGTAGGAGTAGGACTCCTACTAGGAGGGGGAAGGAAGTGGGGAGGGAGAGGGAAAGGGGGGCGCCGCCCCCCTCTCCTAGTCCAATTCGGACCAGGGGGGAGGAGGCGCGCGGCCCACCTTTGGCTGCCCCTCTCTCTTACCACTAAGGCCCATATGGCCCATTACTTCACCCGGGGGGGGGGGGTTCCGGTAACCCTCCGGCTCTCCGGTTTTCTCCGAAATCACCCGGAACACTTCCGGTGTCCGAATATAGCCGTCCAATATATCAATCTTTATGTCTCGACCATTTCGAGACTCCTCGTCATGTCCGTGATCACATCCGGGACTCCGAACTAACTTCGGTACATCAAAACTCATAAACTCATAATATAACTGTCATCGAAACCTTAAGCGTGCGGACCCTACGGGTTCGAGAACAATGTAGACATGACCGAGACACGTCTCCGGTCAATAACCAATAGCGGAACCTGGATGCTCATATTGGCTCCTACATATTCTACGAAGATCTTTATCGGTCAGACCGCATAACAACATATGTTGTTCCCTTTGTCATCGGTATGTTACTTGCCCGAGATTCGATCGTCGGTATCCCATACCTAGTTCAATCTCGTTACCGGCAAGTCTCTTTACTCGTTCCGTAATACATCATCTCGCAAATAACTCATTAGTTGCAATGCTTGCAAGGCTTATGTGATGTGTATTACCGAGAGGGCCCAGAGATACCTCTCCGACAATCGGAGTGACAAATCCTAATCTCGAAATACGCCAACCCAACATGTACCTTTGGACACACCTTTAGAGCACCTTTATAATCACCCATTTACGTTGTGACGTTTGGTAGCACACAAAGTGTTCCTCCGGCAAACGGGAGTTGCATAATCTCATAGTCATAGGAACATGTATAAGTCATGAAGAAAGCAATAGCAAGATACTAAACGATCGGGTGCTAAGCTAATGGAATGGGTCATGTCAATCAGATCATTCACCTAATGATGTGATCCCGTTAATCAAATAACAACTCATTGTTCATGGTTAGGAAACATAACCATCTTTGATTAACGAGCTAGTCAAGTAGAGGCATACTAGTGACACTCTGTTTGTCTATGTATTCACACATGTATTATGTTTCCGGTTAATACAATTCTAGCATGAATAATAAACATTTATCATGATATAAGGAAATAAATAATAACTTTATTATTGCCTCTAGGGCATATTTCCTTCACGGGTTGGGTTCGGGACAATTTCGGACACGCACGTGAGGGGTTCGATGCACTGTGGAGCGAGGGTTTCAGACAGTGCGGTCGCATCGGACAACTCCAGAAGCGAAGAGGGGAAGGAGGATGGCCTAGGTGGGCTGTGGTGAGGCTGAGAGGAGAGAAGAGAGAGAGAGGGGGGGGGGCGGCATCTGTTTCCGGAGACCGAAAACGTCCGACGTTAGACCGGCTATATTGCCGCTATAGTTATCCGTTGGGGCGTCAAACGGACTCCGAATGCGATGAAACTTGACAGGCGGTCTATCTACACTATAATAAGGCCACAAGCCAACTTTCAACCCAATCCGAGAACATTTTCCCACCACTTATAAAATACTATTTCAGACATGCCGCGGGCGCGTGCAGGTGTGGTTGGACTCAGAACAGACAACGGAAGGAACGGGGAGACCTGGACAGATGCAAGTTTTGAAAACATGATGATGCAATGCACATGATGACATGACAAGATGCAACACGCAAGCGAATGACATGACAACGACGGCGAATAACTGGACGACAACTGGCACATCGGTCTCGGGGCGTTACAATAAAACATAGTGAGGTTATGTAAGGAGTGCATGCAGAAATCCAGATTGATGGTAGCAACCTCTAGATAGACCCAAAACCAATAATAGCAGGCAGATAATGGCTTCAGTTAAAAAATACAGATAATGACTTCTTTACTGTTTGTTTCCCACCCAACATGAAACTCATAGTAGACACCAGAGATTAACCAGATAGTAGATAGATACTATTGATAGCGGCCCCGATATGTACCCCACAACCATTTAAAAACTCAAGTTTGACCATTAGTTTGGAGCTGACTCAGAGTCTAATTGGTGAACAAGACGATAAAGTAGCATGTAATATTAAGTGATGCATAACGTAAGCAGACACGAAAGAGTGCGACCTCTCTTGCGGACCCGTGTAGTCCTCGAGGTCATCTGCTCGGTTGATGATGGTAATGCAGTTTTCATGGCTGCCAGTGGCGGGGAAGAAGATCTGAGGCGGCGAAAGACAGTCTGGAGGCCGGATCCCTGCTGTGCTGGACCCTTTTGTCGTTGGAGCAGCTGAGCTGGGGTGGACGATGGCGCAGCAGGAGCGGGACAAACCACGCAAGATTTTCTTTGACAACTATTTGTAAGAGAAGTAATTCTGTAAGGACTCATTTGAATTGGATGATTCCAACAATGCAGAGATAGGAAATAGACAGGAATAGGATAGGAATGCACGTGCAAAACAAAGAATTTAAAAACACAAGATTTCTGCCAATCTGGGTGTTTGATTCACAACAATTGGAAGATCACAGGATGCAAAGAAGCATGGTGAGATTAAGTCAAACGACAAGAAAATGTACGGTTATAGTGCTACTATGCTACTATCTCTTAGTCTTGTGCTTCATGAATAGGAATTTGAAAAGGAGGACAAGTCAAAATTAAAATTCCTACGTTTTTTCTTTCAAGGAGACACTAAAGGAACAAATCTGTCTGCTCAGTGGACAATATATATATAAAATGTAGAGTAAAAAAGAGATGCAACAAGTGTACAACCTCTTTGGCAAAGCCATGTTGATCTCAGCGTGATTGGTTGGCCGGTGAGGATGCTCCGGCTGACTTTGCTGTCAGAGGAGGGGAAGAAAATCTTAGGCGTCTGGAGATGGAGCTCGAGGTACTACTCCGCTGTGATGGAGGGTTTCGTCGTTGGAGCAGCTCCGGCGAGTTGTATGACGCCAAGGCTGAAGCAGGACAAGAGAGACAACGAACAACGTTAACCTGAGTGGAATTCTAATAGCATCTCCAATACATGACATAAAATACATAACCACAAAGTGCTAGATGTAAAATACATTAGCCGCTCATCTGTGAACTTAACTGTCGAAACTGAACTTAACTGCCGAAACTGAATTTTGCTGTCGAAACTGAATTTTGCTGTCGAAACTGAACGCACCAGCAAGGTGAGGCTACACGTGGGTCGACTGACTTTTTCATCTCTGGTCAGTCGATTTTCCAGCCGTTGGATACGAAATCAAGGGCCTGCGGTTCATCTTCAACCTCCACCCCCCTGAGCCGCCAGCCACCACCGACCAAACAGCAGCCCCCCGCCGCCTGCGGCTGGCGGTGTTCCGCCCCGCCCACCCCGAAAACACTCCCCACCGCCGGTCCGCCGCCGCCCCGGCCATCCCTCTAGGCCCCCCCGTGCCAAGCTTTTTCTCCGGTGATCCCCACGCCAACGCCCCGCCAACGCCCCGCCACCACCGGCGACCACCGCCCCCATCCTGAACCCTAAGATAGATAGTGGGGTACCTCTCCGGCTAGCCCCCTCCCTGCTGCGGCTGGTTCTTCCTTCACCCCGGCAAGCCCCCCCACCCCCTGAAAATTGACTGACCCAAAAGTCGATTCAGTTTACTGAAGTGTAGCTAAATCGGAGGAGCATCACAAGCAAGAGCAAAAGCGAGAGCAGCAACATGAGCAAGAGCAATAGCAAGAGCAGACCAGGCAGGGGACCGAGAGCAAGAGCAGAGCAGCAACGTGAGCGAGAGCTAAAGCAGCAGCAGCTCCTACTGATGTGGACGTCGCCGCCGAGGGAGCGACGCCGTGGAGAAAGTGGCCGGCGATGCCGCCGTGGATGGAGTCGCGCCGTGTCAGCTCGGGACCGAGCGCCGGCAGCACCGTGAGATTGAATCAAGAAGAAAATGCGGCGATTAGTGTACAACCTCTTTGGTGGCGCCGATTAGGCCGCAGCTTCATCCGAGGAAACAGTGATGATGATGCTCTTCCGGTGGTGCAGGTGAAGACGGCGGTGTGGAATGGAGGTGGCGCGAAAGACGAGGGGAACATCGGGGCAGCTCCTTGGAGGTGGAGGACGGGGTGGCTGAACCGACAGGACGATGAGATCGACGACGGATCCTCATCCAGTACGGTGGATGAGGGACGTCGAGGTGTTGCTATGGACGGCGTCGTCGGGGAAGAGGCTCCGGCTGGGTGGCGGATGGAGCAGGGTGTGGGGTTTCATCGCGGGTTTTCGTGGCCTCGGTGTATGAATGGGTCGGCGGATGGGATGGCAGTGGGGAACCATGGCTTAGAGACGCGCTTGTCCGAGATGTGGGGTAAGTTATGAAAGTACCCCCACCGATTTGAGGCGGTTCTTTCGGTTCAGGGGTACCACGGGCATTTCACGTGTCGGGATTTCACAGGAGGTGGGAGTTTTCACGTGCGTTGTAATTTCAGAATAGCAAGGCGCGGGTTGAGATGGAGGGAGTTGTCGGAGCACAACGAGACAAAAATATATCTTAAATATTTCGGGCTAACAAGGCGCGGCTTGAAATTTCCGGACAAGCCTAACGTGTACTGTACCAAATCAATGCGCACTACAAATGTCATTCAAAACTTTGAATTCATGTCATGTTCAATTAAAATATTTCGCTACGTGTATAATGCATGCAACCTACTACTCAAATGAACGTTTTAGTGCATTCCAACGTATATACTACCGCTTCAATATGAACTAAATTTGAATTCGTTTCTCTATTTGAATAAGATCTGCAATAATGATTGTTGTGAAGTCAAAGCATTTGAATTCATTTCTCTGTTTTAATAAGATCTACAATCATCATTATTGTCAAGTTAAACCATCGTTTGTGTATTATCTTCACAGCACACCACATGATTAGTCTCAAGTTACATATGAACTATGTGTACTATATGAACTCGAACTAGATTTTTTGAATCCACTTTATTTTTATTTCAAATCACATTACATTTCTAGCTCTAGCTAGATCTTCATAATCTAAACCATGTCTGATATGTATAATGTGTTTATCACATTATGTATGGTGCCCCGCCCCCTATGCCTACAAGTATTTAGATGTGAGTTGTAAACACCACACATTACCACAAATTCAAATAAAATGTGAGAATGTTCGATATATAGTATTGTTTAGATTGTTCGATATTTAGTTGTAAGCTGCAAACGCCACACATTATCACAAATTCAAATAAAATGTGAGATTGTTTGATGTATAGTATGGTTCAGATTGTTCGGCATTTAGCTGTGAGTTGCAAACGCCATGCATTATCACATTATGGTATAACATGTGCACAGCACGTGTATCACCGCTATATTCATGCATGCAATGTTTAAAACACTATGATCTCCTATTGAAATATATGAATCCGCTTTCATATCAAATTATGATCTTTGTTAGTCTCTTACACCCACACAATCCTCTAACCTTTGTAGCTACCACTAACTATCTCTCGTGCATGCACACGCCCTCCTCTCCCTCCCCCTCCCTCGGCATTCTATACACCGGGCACATTCATTTTTTTTCTTTAGGTCGTTCTCCTAGAGTCTCCACAACTCCTTTCCGACACACACCGATCGATAAACCTCTCCAGCGATGCCTGCCTACTACATACACACACACCTTCAATCTCCTCCTTTATGTGTCCTTGCCTCGTGTCTCTCATACGGTCAGACACACATGTAAACTCTCGCCCCTCTTTTCATCGATCTCACAACCGCACACTCCTCCCCGTATCTAGCTAGTAGTTGGGCCTCTCGCACCACCTCCTAGCTCCATTCTCTTTGTCTATCCGTCTCGCTGGGCCTTATTTGCCTCTAACAAATGGATGTACACCGACCGATCTCTCGCTATACATATAGCTAGCTAGGTCCTTATAACTCGTTTTTACCCACACGTCAATCGATCTACCTCATTAGTTGTGTCTCTCCCTTCCTCCAACAAACAACAATTGATCTACCGATCTAGTTAGGTTTGCTTACCAAACACATGGTTCCCCTTCATCATCCATGGATGCGTCCCGACAGATCTATCATGCACAAGCACACACAGAAACACATCCCCACTCTTATTGATAACATTGCAGTTCCACCCTCAGTTTGTCTACTAGGCCTCTCCCACCATCTTCGAGAAGCAACTCCATCACCCATCCAGCACTCTACCCTCTCCCTCCCTCTCCCTCCCTCTCTCTCTCCTCTCTCTCTCTGTCCCAACATATTTCCCGTCCTTCAGTTATGTATGGATGTCGACCGATCTCCCTCAAGACATAGCTGGGTCTCTCCTTCTCAACATATACACGAGTCGTTCTACCTATATAGTTAGGCCTCTGCCTATCCCTCCCCCACCCCCTCCCCCCACACACACCGATACATCGAGCGCTCTAGTCATGTCTCCCTGCCACACTCAAACTTGACATGTGCCCTCTAACATTCCGGTAGGCCAGTCGCCCTATATCTTTGACTTGCACACACACACAATTTCGATGGCTCTCTTCATCGATCTCGCGCCCACCCACTTGATCCTCTCTCCGACTCTATCGATAGCTATGACCCCTCCCTCTCTTCTCGTGGATTGCCCGACCCTCTATGTATGATATGGATAGGCCTCCATTTCACACACATTGCATGCAAAATTTTGTTTGAGATGTCACCGACACATATTCCCACAAATAATTCACGAAATCAACCCCCACCCCAAAACAAAAAACACTCACGAACGCGGTTTCTATCTCTCACACACACCCACGTAGGTGGGGGACATGCACGAAGAGAATAGGTGCATGCACGGCGCACGTACTCCCGTCTCTTTCCCAACCACACCCGCGCGGGTACACTGTGGAGCTCATTTCTGTATGAAAAAGGCAGCCCACATGGTAATTTGGCACGTGTACTGGTTGTCCACTTGGTGGAGGGAGGATCGTCTACCACGGGTGAACAAACAAATTGCGACTTGACTGTTATGTTAAAAAAAGAGGCAAACCATGTGGGGCCTACCTTAGAGGCAAGGCTCTATACACTGGAGTACTTTTGATGTGTCCCGTCAACTCGTAGAACGAGGAGAAGCTTGCTTAGTACGCCGTCTCCCCCATTCCTAAATATAAGTCTTTGTAGAGATTTCACCATGAACCACATGCGGATGTATATAGATGCATTTTAAGTGTAGATTCATTCATTTTGTTCCGTATGTAGTGGAATCTCTACAAAGACTTATCTACTAGTAATAGATAGCCCCCACTACTAGGAATTCTCTATCCTCTCCTTGAGCCTCATCATCAAAATTGATGTAGCTGTTAGATGAAGTAAATCAGTCCATAATAGCCGTCTAATCTAGACGTTGATAGGCTCCGCACTAAGCCACATGCAAGCATGCAGAAATACCGTGGCACATGCATGTGAGTGGGTTTTAAATCACATCAACATGTCTGCATGCAAGCATGCACCGGTAGCATGCATGTAAGTGAGCTTTTAAGTCCCATTAACATGTCAAAAAGAAAAATATAATCCCATTATGCAATAGGAGTTGGCTGATCTTTTTTCCTTACGTGGGATGATCTAAATGATGATGGGAGTTTATTTAGTTTGGCTACCACATTTGTCATGCGGTTATAGAGTTCTTTTATTTCTATGAAATCGATAATTTTGTGCAGAGAGATATACCACTGTTCCGCGGCAACGCACGGGGACTCATCTAGTAATATTTAGGAATGGAGGGAGTACTATGTAAAGAGTTAGGTGTCGCACGGTGATAGTGTGAGGTGGGCCATGTAATCACTGAGCCTGCGTGTTTTCACTGCTCTTGCACGCCTCTGCTGTAAGAATGGAGAAAATTGTAATCTAGTAGTAGTACCTCCTTTCGCCGAAAGCGTGGGACATCCAGCAGTCCTACCACCTCAGTAATAAAGGCCAATGAGCTGTCAAATCACATAGACCCAGCAGTAAGTTGGACGGACGAAGCAACCATCACTCTTGCGCCAGTAAGAGGTCGCGTCCGCTCTGCCCGGGCATGAATGCGGCACTGATTCTTTGGAGTGGCGCTGACCGTTTCGGGCGGGAAGCGCACGCGGGCGATGGAGGGGCTTTGGGTGGGCCAGGTTGGTCAGGAGCGGGCGTGGCAGCTGTCCGCATGTCCCTACCAGACACGCTCGGAAACTTGAGGATGCACCGACTCTCGCGGCTAAAATCGTACACTACACAACATCTCTCTGTAGGAGTAGGTCCATCTGTCGCTCTCTCTAACACACACATGCTGTTAAACACACACACACACATACACACACACACCTTGGTCCCGTTGCACCTTCTAACGTGACTTATTACACCTAGACGGAGGGAGTAGTAAGTATACGAGATACGGTGGCACACTGACTTAAGTCGAATACAAGTGCCCAAAATTTGTGTGCATGTTATAATAAGGATTCACTTAAAAGAGTACATGAGCGAACAGAGGGATCAATTGGATAGTGTTCCCGAGCAGTAGCGAGATGTGTGAGGTAAGATACACCGCTGGCGCTTTTAATTTTTCTTATTAATTTGTTTGTTTCACCCTCTGACTGGTGGGACCCAATGTACTACATGGAGGGAGGTAAGGTGACTAAGGCTGCATTATTTCTGCACCACTGTGGATAGTCTTACCACCAAAGCCACATGACACGATTATGATTGAAATCCCAATGACTCCCACACACACACAAAAAAACACGGCATGCTTGTCACACGAATGCAGGAATGTATAGAAGGTTATTTCCCTCTCGTTGAACATAACGGGAGGGTTGTGTAGCTGGTTAGCCTATTCGCTCATCAAACTTGGTTGCTCTCTTCACACTCTCTCGCCCTCTCTCGCTGGAGCCTCAGTGCTTGTAGTTGCTCTCTGGTCCGGATGGGACTCTACTTGGCATGGAAGGCAAGCTAGGCAATACAGATATGTGTATCTCCTCCTTTTTAACCGACCTTGTGTAACCCTAACCTCTCCGGTGTCTATATAAACCGGAGGGTTTTAGTCTGTAGGACAACATACAATCATACCATAGGCTAGCTTCTAGGGTTTAGCCTCTCCGATCTCGTGGTAGATCTACTCTTGTACTACCCATATCATCAATATTAATCAAGTAGGACGTAGGGTTTTACCTCCATCAAGAGGGCCCGAACCTGGGTAAAACATTGTGTCCCCTGCCTCCTGTTACCATCCGTCTTAGATGCACAGTTTGGGACCCCCTACCCGAGATCCGCCGGTTTTGACACCGACATTGGTGCTTTCATTGAGAGTTCCTCTATGTCGTCGCCGTTAGGCTTGATGGCTCCTACTATCATCGATAGCGATGCAGTCCAGGGTGAGACTTTTCTCCTCAGATAGATCTTCGTGTTCGGCGGCTTTGCACTGGGGGCCAATTCGCTTGGCCATCTGGAGCAGATTGAAAGTTACGCCCCTGGCCACCAGGTCAGGTTTGGAAGCTTAAATTACACGGACAATATTCGTGGAGACTTGATCTTCAACGGATTCGAGCCTCTGCCTTGTGCGTCACACGGTCACGATGAGTACGATTTAGCTCTACCATCGGACAGTGTTCAAGAGATCACACAGGCAGCTGCTCCGACCCCCAATTCGGAGCCAGTTGCGCCGTCCATGGACGGGTGGATGGACCCCGCCACGGAGGCCTTCACCTCAGCGGCGATCGAGCCAAACATCGACCTTACCTCGCACGAGAGCCGTGTTGTTAAACTGCCGGATCCCTCTCCGGCCACGGACTCCGAACCGCCTGCGCCCGTTCCTATCGAATCCGATTGGGTGCCGATCATGGAGTTTACCTCCATGGATATTTTTCAGCACTCGCCCTTTGGCGACATACTGAACTCATTAAGGTCTCTGTCCTTGTCAGGTGGATCCTGGCCGAACTATGTCCGACAAGAGTGGGATGCGGACGACGAAGAAATTCGCGACCCACCCACCACCCACTCAGTAGCCACTGTCGATGACTTAACCGACATGCTCGACTTTGACTCCAAAGACATCGACGGTATGGACGACGATGCGGGAGACGAAGAGGAACCACTGCCCACAGGGCACTGGACGGCCACCTCATCATACGATATATAAATGGTGGATACACCCAAACAAGGCAATGGCGACGAGATAGCGGAGGATGACCCCTCCAAGAAGCAACCCAAGCGCCGACGTCAGCGGCGCCGCTCTAAGTCCCGCCAAAGCAAAAGTGGTGATACCGGCACAAGAGATAATAACACTCCGGATAGTGCCGAAGACAACAACAATCCCCTCCAGCAAGATTTAGAGCAGGAGGATGGAGGAGCCAGCCCTCCTGAGAGATTGGCAGATGGAGAGGCGGAGGATGATAATTACATGCCCCTCTCCGAAGACGAGGCAAGCCTCGGCGACGACGAATTCGTCATGCCAGAGGATCCCGTCGAACAAGAGCGCTTCAAACGCCGGCTTATAGCCATGGCAAATAGCCTTAAGAAAAAGTAGCAGCAGCTTCAAGCTGATCAAGATCTGCTAGCTGACAGATGGACTGAAGTCCTCGCGGCCGAGGAATATAAACTCGAGCGCCCCTCCAAGAGTTACCCAAAATGCAGGTTGCTACCCCGACTGGAGGAAGAAGCGTATGACGCGGCTGATCAGCCTCCTCGTGGCCGCGATAGAGAGGCATTCCAGCCAAAAACTCAGCCTGCACGTCGACGCCATTCAAATAAAAAGGCATGGGAAGATACGCCAGACCTGCAAGACATATTGGAGGACAAAGCAAAGCATGCAAGATCGATCTACGGATCACGAGGGCGCGCCACTATGCGAGACGATAAACGTCACGCCGGATACAGTAATAGTAAATCCGTCTGGGCCGAACACAGCGGGCAAGACCCATTCGAGCTGCGTCGCGATATAGCCCAATACAGAGGCGCCGCACACCCCTTATGCTTCACAGACGAAGTAATGGATCATCAAATCCTAGAAGGTTTCAAACCTGTAAATATTGAATCATACGACGACACAATAGACCCCGCGGTATGGATCGAGGATTTCCTCCTCCACATCCACATGGCCCGTGGTGATGACTTACACGCCATCAAATACCTCCCACTAAAGCTCAAGGGACCAGCGCGGCATTGGCTTAACAGCTTGCCAGCAGAGTCCATTAGCTGTTGGGAAGATCTGGAAGCCGCATTCCTCGACAACTTTCAGGGCACTATGTGCGGCCACCAGATGCCGATGACTTGAGCCACATAATTCAACAGCCAGAAGAATCAGCCAGGCAATTCTGGACTCGGTTCCTAACAAAGAAAAATCAAATCGTCGATTGTCCGGATGCAGAGGCCCTAGCGGCTTTCAAACACAACATCCGCGACGAATGGCTAGCCCGGCACCTTGGTCAGGAAAAGCCGAAATCTATGGCAGCCCTCGCGACACTCATGACCCGCTTTTGTGCAGGAGAAGACAGCTGGCTGGCTCACAGTAATAACATATCAAAGAACCATGGTACTTCGGATACCAAGGACGGCAATAGAAGGTCACGCAGCAACAAACATAAGCGCCGCATTAACAACGATAATACCGAGGATACGACAGTAAATGCCGGATTCAAAGGCTCTAAACCTGGTCAGCGGAAAAAGCCATTCAAACAAAGTACGACGGGCCCGTCCAGCTTGGACAGTATACTCGATCGCTCGTGTCAAATACACGGCACCCCAGACAAGCCAGCCAATCACACCAAGAGGGATTGTTAGGTGTTCAAGCAGGTCAGCAAGTTAATTGCCAAAACCAAGGACAAGGGGCCACATAGTGATGGCGAGGAGGAGCCCCGGTAGCCACACACCGGAGGACAGAAGAGGTTTCCCCCACAAGTGCGACGGTGAACATGATATACGCAACCCACATCCCCAAGAGGGAGCGGAAGCGTGCGCTCAGGGACGTATATGCATTGGAGCCAGTCGCCCCAAAGTTCAATCCATGGTCCTCCTATCCGATCACTTTCGATCGCAGGGACCATCCCACTAGTATTCGACATGGCAGATTCGCCGCACTGGTTCTAGACCCAATCATTGACGGATTTCACCTCACTTGAGTCCTTATGGATGGCGGCAGCAGCCTGAACGTGCTTTTTCAGGACACAGTGCACAAAATGGGTATAGACCCCTCAAGGATCAAACACACAAAAACGACCTTTAAGGGTGTCATTCCAGGCGTAGAGGCCCATTGCACAGGCTCAATTACATTGGAAGTGGTCTTCGGATCCCTGGATAACTTCCGAAGCGAAGAGTTAATCTTCGATATAGTCTCGTTCCGCAGTGGTTATCATGCACTGCTCGGGCGAACCGCATTTGCGAGATTCAATGCGGTACCGCATTATGCATACCTCAAGCTCAAGATGCCAGGACCTCGTGGGGTTATTACAGTCAATGGAAACACAGAGCGTTCTCTCCAAACGGAGGAGCACACCGCGGCCCTCGCAGCAGAAGCACAAAGCAGCCTCTCAAGGCAATCCACTAGTTCGCCGTTTCAAGACCCGGACACCTTCAAGCGCGCTCAGAGCAATCGGCAACTAGACCGCCTGGCGCGATCTGAGCTCGCGTAGCAATGCGGCCCCCACCCAGTCCCAGCCAAACGGCGAAACTTGTGCCACACGTACATAATTAGGCATTAAAAATACCATGGGCACAGGTGGGGAGGGGGCACAACTACGGCATGCCCCAAGACGCGGCTTAAACCGCACTAGCGGCTTCCCGTTTGGTTATTTTTCTCTTTTTCAGGACCTTAATCTCTGGAAACCCTGCCTGGCAGCGCTATTGCCGAACACATGATGCAGCAACCAAGGAGGCAGAAAGCTATGTCACACCACGGAATTCCCAAGTGGATTACAATAATGAGCGAAATATTTGATTTAATACTATTCCTCAACTTGCCCTTGGAAGGGACATAGTCCTACTCTTTGCTTATCGCACCATCTGTATCATTCTGCTTTAAACGCACCTTTTTGAATAAACAATGCATAACATTACGACTATTATTGCATTCTTGTTATACATAGTGTTCATTAATGACGCCTTGCAACCGTACACTTTGGTATGACCAATACACCAGGGGCTTACGTACCCCACAATATGGCGTGAAAAGTCCGAACACTTTCACAAGTGCGGCACCCCGAACTTATAGCATTATATGCATCAGCTCCGAATCATGTCTTTGGTCAAATGTTGGGTTTGCCCGGCTCCTATGTTTTGGTACCTTACGTTCCGCTCTATCGGCTAAGGTAGCGCTAGGAGAACTACTGGGATTGTGCCCCGGTTCTGCTGGGCTAAGCACCTCAGTAGAGAAAGCTAAAACTGACTGTCATGATAAGGCGAGAGACTGGTCGCTGTTCGGCAAGGTTTTCGAGTCCCTAAAGACTTATGCCGCTTAGAGCGAGGGGCCGGCCCTTGTAACACCCTCGATGCGACTATATCTCCCACGTGTCGAGGCACGACTTAGAGGCATAATTGTATTGAAGGCATATGTCGCAAGTAAGGTAATCTTTACAACATCCCAAGTAATATAATAATAAAGGGGAGATAACATAGTTGGCTTACACTGGCCACGTCAATCAAGGTACATAAATAACATTACATCAACCAAACACTCATGGCCCGACTACGGCGCCAAAATAAAAGATAACCCAACATGCGACACGTTCCCGATCACCCCCAACAGGGCACCACTACTGATCATCAGGAAAGGAAACATAGTAACGCTGAGAGTCCTCGTCGAACTCCCACTTGAGCTCGAGCACGTCACCTGGAGCGGAATCATCAGGCCCTGCATCTGGTGTAATAGTAATCTGTGAGCCCCAGGGACTCAGCAATCTCGCACCCTCGCGATCAAGACTATTTAAGCTTATAGATAAGGCAAGGTAAATATAAGTGGAGCTGTAGCAAGCGACTAGCATATATGGTGGCTATACTGTTCGCAAAAGAGAGCGAGAAAAGGAGGCAAAGCGCGAGCGAGAAACTAGAGAGCAACCTGCGCAAGCATTACTCCAACACCGTGTCCACTTCCCGGACTCCGCCGAGAAGAGGCCATCACGGTAACACACTCAGTTGATTCATTTTAATTAAGTTAAGGTTCAAGTTATCTACAACCGGACATTAACAAATTCCCATCTGCCCATAACCGCGGGCACGGCTTTCAAAAGTTCAAATCCCTGCAGGGGAGACCCAACTTAGCCCATGACAAGCTCTCATGGTCAACGAAGGAATATACCTCCTCCCGAGACGTTCCGATCAGACTCGGTACCTCGAATCTTCAAGACACTTCGAGAGGTTAAAACTAATCCAGCAACACCGCCCGAATGTGCCGACAAATCCCGATAGGAGCTGCACATATCTCTTTCTCAGGGCACACTCAGATTGTCCTAGGTATGGGTAGGCCAGCCCAGAGTTGCCCCTGGTGGCCACCGGTAGCTGACAGGTGGACCAACACTCAAAGGAGCACTGGCCCGGGGGGGGGGGGTTTAAAATAAGATGACCCTCGGGCTCCGGAAACCCAAGGGGAAAAGAGGCTAGGTAGCAAATGGTAAAACCAAGGTTGGGCATTGCTGGAAAAGCTTTAATTGAGGCGAACTATCAAGGGGTTCCCATTATAACCCAACCGCGTAAGGAACGCAAAATCCGGGAACATAACACCGATATGACGGAAACTAGGGCGGCAAGAGTGGAACAAAACACTAGGCGAGAGGCCGAGCCTTCCACCCTTTACCAAGTATATATATGCATTAATATGACAAGATAAAATAATGATATCCCAACAAGTAAATAAATGTTCCAACAAGGAACGGTCTCCAATCTTCACCTGCAACTAGCAACGCTATAAGAGGGGATGAGCAAAGCGGTAACATAGCCAATCAACAGTTTGCTAGGACATGGTGGGTTAGAGGTTTGACATGGCAATTTGGGAGGCTTGAAAGCAAATGGTAGGCATCGTAGCATTGGCATAGCAAAAGAGCGAGCATCTAGCAAAGCAAAGATATTAGTGATTCCGAGGGTATGATCATCTTGCCTGCAAAGTTGTCAGAGTTGACTGGATCCTCGAAAGCAAACTCAACGAGCTCCTCGTTAGCGAACTCGTCTCCCGGCTCTACCCAAACAAGACAAACAAGCAACAAGGACACAATCAACCACGTGCAAGGATCAAACAATATGATGCAAGGATGGTATGCTATGCGGGATGCGATGCGCGATGCATATGCAAGATGTGACAGGAAATGCAAGATCCTGGCCTCAACTTGGAAATCCAAGTGTGCCACTGGAAATATGAGATGAAATCGCTTGAAAATGATATAAAGAACGTCGGAATCGGAGTTACGGTTTGGAAATGGCAAGCAAAACAAATATGACACCGGTCTGCGATTTACAGCAAGTAGCCATCTAAATGCAATGAGATGAACATGCTACAGCACCCAAACATGGCAACAAAATACATGGCAGGGATGCATTCAAGATGCTTAACAAAAGTCTAGCACTGAGCTACGGCCAATTCATCCATTAACAGGTTCAAACAAACATGGCAAAAATGCATATGGCAAACAGATTTCAGACTTAGTGAAATTAACACTTGTCTGGAATTTCAGATCAGGTAGCCCTCTTCGGAGCAAAAAAACTACATGCTACAGGACCTGAACATGGCAAAGTAAAGCATGGCATGGAGCTACTCAAAGAGCTTAACAAAAGTCCCTTAGTGACCTTGAGCCAAAAGGGATCACAAAATACAATTGCAAGCATGTGAACATGGCAAAAACATAATCAGTTATCAGACTTAGTGAAAACTGGAGCATGCTGAAACAGATATCAAGTAGGCATGTTTACGAGCTCGATGCACTCACTACGGAGCAAGTCATGAAAAACTAAGCATACACACATCAAGAATACACAAAATGCAAGCTATACATGGCAAGAACAATATCATAGCATGCACGGGTCAACTACAACATCCTCGGCAAAATCGCTAACAAGTAGACAATCTGCCCAGATTCACAAAGTAGCAAAAGTAGAGCTCGATTGACTCAAGCTAGGGTGCTCCATAATTGCAAACAAAGACATGGATGGATAGAGCACTACAAGATTAACAAAACATCCTTACTAATCATCCTCAAAAGAGGCACGGATCACTAGGAAACAACATGAACATATGGCCGTATGAAATAAACAGGTCAAGGACTTAGTGGAAATGCTAAGTCCCTGAAATCAGCATTACCAAGTGCACCACTTTGCAAGCTTGTGCTAGTCACCACACACATCACAAAAATACATGGGTTGCACCTCTGGAAAGATGGCAAAACCCTTAACAAAACATATGTAGAGCTCATGGTCATATCATGCACACAATAATCATGGCAAAAATGACAAATATGCAAATGGACTAACAGATCTGACAATTATCTCAAGTAGCCCTCTTCTAACAGCATTTCGGGCATCAAGATGAACTCATATGAAAATGATGCAATGGAATGAAATGATGTACTCTCTGAGATGAACATTTTGATATGCTATATGCCCAAAACGGAGTTACGGATGCAAAGATACGATGCTATGAACATGAGCAAAAATATCAGGGACTTGGGAAGAAAACGGGGTCAACCCTAATATTTTTGGATCTTAGATCTGGGCACGCGGATCGAGGTTCGACGCCGTCCTTGCCAGAGTTCTTGCCGGACTTGTCGGAGAAGAGGGAAAACGGTGGCTGGACTTGACGCGGGGTCGGCGCGGAGGCGGCGCCGGTGGAGCGGCGACCGGTCGGCGGGGAGAGGCGGCCGCGGACGATGGGACGGTGCGGTGGAGCGGCGGCCGGCGACGATGGCGAGGCGGCGGCCGAGCGACGCGGCGGCGAAGGCGGAGCGGGGCGGCGCGGGCACGCCGAGTGCGGGTGGCGGCGACTGGGCCCGTGGGGGCCCGCTACGGGCCTCGACGGGCCGGGCGGCAGGGAGGCGCGGCGATGTGGGGCTCAGTGCCTCAGCGAACCAGGAGGCGCCACATGGCGGCGGCGAGGGTGGCGGACATGTCCGTCCGGTGGAGGAGAAACGTCCGGCGGCGCGAGGGGAAGGTTAGGGTAGGGTTTGATCCAGAATTTCAGAAGGGGATGCCTTTTTATAGGTAGGAGGAGCTAGGAGAGTCCAAATGAGGTGCGGTTCTTGGCCACGCGATCGTGATCAAACGCTCTAGATGATGGAGCAGGTTTAGGTGGGTTTTGGGCCAAATTGGAGGGGTGTTGGACTGCAACACACACGAGGCCTTTTCGGTCCCTCGGTTAACCGTTGGAGTATCAAACGAAGTCCAAATGATATGAAACTTGACAGGCGGTCTACCAGTAGTAAACCAAGGCCGCTTGGCAAATCTCGGTCCAATCCGGAAATGTTTAAACCCCATACACGAAAGAAAGCTAGAAATGACCACCGGAGGAGAACGAAGCGCCGGAATGCAAAACGGACAACGGGGAAAATACTCGAATGCATGAGATGAATACGTATGCAAATGCAATGCACAAGATGACATGATATGAGATGCATGACAATGACAACAACACACGGAGACAAAAACCCGAACCCGAGAAAATAAAATAACTTAACGCCGGAAACGGCAAGAGTTGGAGTACAAATTACTTGCGTTGCTCTTTGTTAATAACCTTGCTTCTGCACATATAAAACAGCTTCTCCGTTGAGCTTCCCTCCTCGGCCTGGTAAAATTGTGCGGCATCCGACATGCTGCGGGGCAAATCTGCGAATGCTCCTGGAGAGCTCTGAATTCGGGTAAGTAATCGGTACTTTACTTTTACATGCTTTCTCTGCATATAGAGTGCCTTACCTGCCGCTATCTTCTTCATTGCGTCAATCTCCTGGAGGGCCTTTTGGGCTTCGGCCTTGGCACTTTTTGTGCTCTCGAGGGCCGCAGCAAGCTCAGACTCTCGCATCTTCGAGTCAAGCTCCAACGCCTCGTGCTTCGTCACGAGAGCCTGGAGCTCTTGCTGCACCTTTCCCACCCGAGCCTCTTGCTTTTCTCACTCGGTGCGCTCCTTGGCCGCTTTATCTTCGGCCTCGGACAGCGCTTGCTTTAGGGTCGCCACTTCGGTCGTGGCCCCTGGAAAATTCACGATGATCCTGTCATTTTGCAATCGCACTCTTTTTATACATATCCACACACTAGGTACTACTTACCTTTGTTCTCCTCGAGCTGCCTCTTGGCAAGGCCGAGCTCGTCCTGGGACCCTTTAAGGTCCTGCTTCAGTACGACGACCTCCGCAGTTAGTGCGGCGGACGCCAGCAGCGAAGCCTGCATATGCATATTGACATACTCATATTAGACTCCTGCGATATTGTTTGATCCTCTGTTTGGCTTTTCTTTGTGAACACCGAACGGAGCATCAGGGGCTACTGTCTATGCGGTAATATTTTCCTATATTTTAAACACTTACCTCAAAGCCTGTTAGAAGGCTGGCACAGGCTTCAGTCAATCCGCTCTTGGCGGACTGAACCTTCTGGATCACCACACTCATGATAGTACGGTGCTCCTCGTCGATGGAAGCGCTGCGAAGCGCTTCCAGCAGATTGTCCGGCGCCTCTGGATGGACAGAGGTCATCGGTACAGGCGTCTCTCCCCTCTTAGAAGGAGGCTGCCTGCCCGAGCCCGGAACCACTGGAGGTTCTGGCGTGGTGTTCGGCTGAGGGCCGAACTCGGAGCTCTCAGGGGCCTTGTCCCCTCGGCTCCCGGAGTCCGGGAGGCCACCTTGTGGCGCCTCCGGGACTGTCTCCCCTCAACCCGGTGCCTCGTGAGACAGCACCTCGGCGTCATCCGCAGGATGAGGGGAGGTGGCGGTCGGGACTGGATCGCTATCCATATCCGACGAGCCTAGGGAGCCATTCGATGATACATCGATACGGGCTCGGGCGGCCTGCATAATCATATTTTGGTGTTAGGTGAAGTAGTGCGACAAAGGAATACTAGATTTACTCTAGTATCCGAATACTTACGACTTCCCCAGGGGCTTGGCCCTGGGCAGCCACTCGTCTTCGCCGTCGGCGGGGATGGTAGAGCTGTCCGGAAGGAGAGTCCACCCCTTCTTGGACCCTTCGGCCTCCCCAGTTGGGGCAGCCTTCCTTTTCTTGTCTCCCCCGTCTGGAGGGGGAGCATCTTCTTTTGCCTCCTCGTCTTCGGGGGAGGATTGCGCCGTAGAGTCCTTGGACGGAGAGTCCGATGACGCCTGGCGTCGGGAACTCTTTCGGGTTCCCTTGGCCTTCTTGGTCTTCTCCGGCACCATATAAGGAGCCGGAGTCAGCATCTTCGCCAGAAGAGCGTCTGCTGGGCCTTCGGGCAAAGGAGCCGGATAGTCGATCTGTCCGGCCGTCTCCTGCCAGTCCTGTCAAAGGTACGAGAGTTTAGATCCTGCATGGAGTCAATCTATAAAAAATAGGTATCCTGTAAGAGGTAAAGCGGTTTACTATGCTGGCTTGGCGCTTCGCGCTGAATCCGCGATCCTTAGTAATGGGAAGGGGGACCTCGGCGCTCTTGAACAGCACCCTCCAGGCATCTTCGTGAGTTGTGTCGAAGAGCCTGTTCAGAGTTCTGTGTTGCGCCCGGTCGAACTCCCACAAGTTGAAGGACCGTTGTTGGAACGGGAGGATCCGGCGGTGGAGCATGACCTGGACTACGTTGTTGAGTTTGAGCTTCTTGTTCACCATGTTTTGAATACACGTTTGGAGTCTGGTCAGCTCTCCCGAACTACCCCAGGACAGGCCCTTCTCTTGCCAGGAGGTGAGCCGCGTGGGGAAGCCAGATCGGAACTCGGGGGCCGCTACCCATGTAGGGTCACGCGGCTCGGTGATGTAGAACCACCCCGATTGCCACCCCTTTATGGTCTCCGCAAAGGAGCCCTCGAGCCATGTGATGTTTGGCATCTTGCCCACCATGGCGCCTCCGCACTCCGCCTGGCGGCCGCTCACTACCTTCGACTTGACATTGAAAGTCTTCAGCCATAAGCCGAAGTGGGGCTTGATGCGGAGGAAAGCCTCACACACGATGATAAATGCCGAGATGTTGAGGATGAAGTTCGGGGCCAGATCGTGGAAATCCAGGCCGTAGTAGAACATGAGCCCCCGGACAAATGGGTGGAGACGAAATCTCAGTCCGTGGAGGAAATGGGTGAGGAACACTACCCTCTCATGGGGCCTGGGGGTGGGGATGAGCTGCCCCTCCTCTGGGAGCCGGTGCGCGATGTCGTCGGGCAAGTATTTGGCTCTCCTCAGCTTCTTGACGTGTCCCTCCGTGATGGAGGAGACCATCCACCTGCCTCCCGCTCCGGACATGGTTGGAGAAGGTCGAGGTGGGAAATGCGAACTTGGGCGCTGGAGCTCGAGTGTGCGAAGGTGGATGAGTAAAGGAGGAAGAAGGCGTGGATGAAAAGGTAAATCCTTACCCCTTTATATGGGCGGACGAAACTATGCGTCCCCACTAGGCTGGTAAAACTCGCTTCTCCCGCAAGCGCCGTAATCGATGGCACGGTTGGGTTACCCACACCCGTATTGATGAGAATCCCTTGATAAGGGGACACGATCTCTGCTTTGACAAGACGTGTCAAAAAACTGCCTCGCGTTATGTGCGGGGCTAGTTAAAGGAAACGGTTCGAATAATCACCGGGCCGTGACATAATGTTGTGTTGCCAAAACAAGTCAGCAAATTGGATTTGTGGAAATATTATTCTCTCTACGGTGGTATGTGGAACTTATTTTGCAGGGTCGGACACTATCCTTATATTCAAATTCTTCCGTGGTATATTCGGAGGAGGAACCCACCTTGCAATGCCGAAGACAATACTGCGCGCTGGACTCATCGTCATTGAAATCCTGGTTCAGGGGCTACTGAGGGAGTCCTAGATTAGGGGGTCTCCGGACAACCAGACTATATCTTTCGGCCGGACTGTTGGATTATGAAGATACAAGATTGAAGACTTCATCTCGTGTCCGGATGGGACTCTACTTGGCGTGGAAGGCAAGCTAGGCAATACGGATATGTGTATCTCCTCCTTTGTAACCGACCTTGTGTAACCCTAACCTCTCCGGTCTCTATATAAACCAGAGGGTTTTAGTCCGTAGGACAACATACAATCATACCATAGGCTAGCTTCTAGGGTTTAGCCTCTCCGATCTCGTGGTAGATCTACTCTTGTACTATCCATATCATCAATATTAATCAAGCAGGACGTAGGGTTTTACCTCCGTCAAGAGGGTCCAAACCTGGGTAAAACATTGTGTCCCCTGCCTCCTGTTACCATCCGCCTTAGACGCATAGTTCGGGACCCCCTACCCGAGATCTGCCGGTTTTGACACCGACAGGGACCAACACATATGCTCCTTGGTTGTTTGTTCTTTGTTGCAACATACTGTGCATGACCACAGTACATCGGTAGATGCACATGATGCTGGTGCGTCCACTGTCCCGTGCAACTCATTAGCTGTTGTTAATCTAAGGCCCTGTTTGGTTAAAAACTCCCTAGTCCCTACCTGCTTGGTTCCAGGGACTAAACATGGACTAGAGGTTATTAAATGACATGATAAAAGACCATGTTACCCCTAGTAATGAACTAATAGAGACAAGGTGAGATGCATGGCAGGGGCAACTGTTGGAAAAAGTCCCAAAAAGACTCCCTTGGGGTCTTCTTTCTTTAGTCCCAAATGCCCACTTTTAGTCCCAAAAAGTCCCTCCTGTTTGGTTTAGATGGGACTGACATGGAGTTTTTTTAGTCCCTACACCAAAATGTCCCTGTAAACAAACCCCTCTAATAATGCCGCTGGAAAATTGATGCAATGACACAGTTAAAAGCAAATTACATGTTTAACGAATTTTATTGTTAATATAATCTCTATGTTAATATTAATCAATGCCACCGTTTGAGAAATGCTATTGTCTTGCTTTCTTTCCCATTTAGATAAGGTAGATGCTTCTTTTTGTTGGCTTCTGTGTCATCCACCGTTATTGACCACTAATTGTTTCCTTTGCACCTCTATGTAAACAGGATTATCTACTTCACCTCGTTGCCATTGTGACCTTTTGTTGCACTGCAGAAAACACTTTTGTTTTAAGAGTGCTTTGTGCAGTTCAACCAAAATGTCACACTGACAATGTTGCTTGATTGCTTGATCTTAGTGGAACTGCACAAGAGGAGATCTTAATTCCTATCCGTTAAGGCGAATTTGGTTCAGATCTTCTTCTTGTGAGATGTTTGAATTCCGCATCATGAGAGGTCAGTACTAGCCTTCTTTCACATGATTCTGCAGTGTGCTTTCATATGTTCTGCTAATTGTATGATAATGTTGCTTGATTTTAGTGAACTACACAAATGGAGACAAGACTTCCAATCTGTATGTGCACCGTAATATCCCATTGAGGTATGATAAGGATATTTCACAACTTCTGGCCTGCATTTTGCCACTTTCATCAGAAAATTAAGTTTAGTACTATACTTGTGCTCCCTAATTGACATGCCAAATCTTACATTGAAAGCGAAGCTTGTCTGTCATTGAACCAAGTGATGAAGGGGAAGAACAAGCGGAAGAAAAACAAAAATCAACTCCCGGTGCTGTAATGAAGCACTGGAACTGTGATGACACAAGTAATGATATAGTTTTGCATCTTAATTTATTGCTATGGCTGGAACGAGCAATTGTTTTGCCACTGATTTGATGCCACTCTTAATGTAATATGTAATTATCTCAACTTGTGCAAACAGGGATCTTCTTTGAAGATACCATATATTTTAGTGGAACTGCACAAGAAGATGTTGGAAACATTAAACGAATCAAGGACTATATAGTAAGCATGGCCACCACCGTAGATAGCAACAGATGGTTCCGAAGAAGTGCTTTATCTGTATGCTCTACACAATAAACCTACTGACAAAGGTTGGTACTCGCCCACTGATTTCATCCATATGATTGAGCTTTGTCATCTCTATTGATGTTGTGCTACTGTTTAGATACTGTCATCAAAAAGTGGTATTGTCCTTGAGAAGTGCTTCATCTGTGTTGTTTTAAATATTTCCTTTCCTTTTTTTCGAGCAAACATGGATGCTAGCATTTAGTAGTCCTCTTGTCTTTTCACAACAGGATCATCTTCCTCTGAAGAAGAATATGGAGTACGTGAAGTGACTAGTTCCGATTATGCCAGGATGAAGAAGCCCTGTCTATCTTCTCATCAGAAGGAGCAGTTGAAGGATGGTTACATTACTCCCCACAAGACCAAACTAACTTCAGCTCAGAAGGACTGACAAATCTCCATCTTTTTGATGTGATGCGCGAGCGCAATGTTGTTCTAGGATTCTTTCTGGTGAGTTCCATTTTTCTAAAAGTGTGCTCTACATGGACCATGTATGTGCCTGTTGAAACTATCAATTCACAGTACAGTTTGCTTTATACTAATCACTTTTTTGTATTTGTGCAAACAGGGGTGCTCAGCTTGATTTCAATGGGAACTGCACAAAATGTTCATGAATACATCGAATCATTCATTTCCACCACAAGAAAGGTGGTGCCGATAAGTTCAAGGCGTTGCAACATATAAGGGCGAAGTCATACAAGCTACGCGCGAATTTGGTTGATTTTGGTGGAACTGCACAAAAAGAACAGCTGGTTTATTTAGCACGAGGTGCCATGTCAATGTACGAACTGATGGCAAACCCCGCCCATTCCACAATCGTAGGCATTTGATATTTTGGAATGGGACAACCTTGTCAAATTTTGCTCATTGATTTTAGCAAGACATGCGTTTGATATTTTCGAATGGGACGCCGATACGTCTCCGTCGTATCTACTTTTCCAAACACTTTTGCCCTTGTTTTGGACTCTAACTTGTATGATTTGAATGGAACTAACCCGGACTGACGCTGTTTTCAGCAGAATTACCATGGTGTTGTTTTATGTGCAGAAAACAAATATTCTTGGAATGACCTAAAACTCCACGGAACATCTTAGAAAAAACAATAAAAAATCCTCGCCAAAGATGAAGACCAGGGGGCCCACACCCTTCTCACGAGGGTGGGGGCGCGCCCCCTACCTCGTGGGCCCCCTGGAAACCCTCCGACGCCAACTCCACCTCCATATATTGAGTTTCGATGAGAAAAAACCAGGGAGAAGAAATCATCACGTTTTACGATATGGAGCCGCCGCCAAGCCCTAAAACCTCTCGGGAGGGCTGATCTGGAGTCCGTTCGGGGCTCCGGAGAGGGGGATTCGTCGCTGTCGTCATCATCAACCATCCTCCATCACCAATTTCATGATGCTCACCGCCGTGCGTGAGTAATTCCATCGTAGGCTTGCTGGACGGTGATGGGTTGGATGCGATTTATCATGTAATCGAGTTAGTTTGGTTAGGGTTTGATCCCTAGTATCCATATGTTCTGAGATTGATGTTGCTATGACTTTGCTATGCTTAATGCTTGTCACTAGGGCCCGAGTGCCATGATTTCAGATCTGAACCTATTATGTTATCATGAATATATGTGAGTTCTGGATCCTATCTTGCAAGTCTATGGTCACCTACTATGTGTTATGATCCGGCAACCCCGAAGTGACAATAATCGGGACCACTCCTGGTGATGACCATAGTTTGAGGAGTTCATGTATTCACTATGTGCTAATGCTTTGTTCCGGTTCTCTATTAAAAGGAGGCCTTAATATCCCTTAGTTTCCAATAGGATCCCGCTGCCACGGGAGGGTAGGACAAAAGATGTCATGCAAGTTCTTTTCCATAAGCATGTATGACTATATACGGAATACATGCCTACATTACATTGATGAATTGGAGCTAGTTCCGTGTCACCCTATGTTATGACTGTTACATGATGAACCGCATCCGGCATAATTTTCTATCACTGATCCGGTGCCTACGAGTTTTCCATATACTGGTTTATGCTTATTTACTTTCCCGCTGCTACTGTTACAATCACTACAAAATACCAAAAACATTACTTTTGCTGTCTTTACTTTTGTTGCCGCTACCACCACTATCATATTACTTTGCTACTAAACACTTTGCTGCAGATACTAAGTTTCCAGGTGTGGTTGAATTGACAACTCAGCTGCTAATACTTGAGAATATTCTTTGGCTCCCCTTGTGTCGAATCAATAAATTTGGGTTGAATACTCTACCCTCGAAAGCTGTTGTGATCCCCTATACTTGTGGGTTATCAATACTAATTTGTGGCACCGTTGCTGGGGAGCATAGCTCTATTCTTTGAGTCACTTGGGATTTATATTTGCTGGACACTATGAAGAACTTGAGAGATCCACAAACCAAAATCTATCCCTCAACTACAAGGGGAGGTAAGGAACTGCCATCTAGATCTCCACTTGATTCACCTTCTGTTATGAGTAAGTTTGCAACACCTACACATGCTTCTGCTATTCGTTTTGATATGTCGCATGTTATTGATGATACCACTTCTGCTATGGATGATACTTATGATGAAACTGCTTCTATGCCTGATACTACTGTGCCCCTTAGTGAATTTCTTGATGAACAAATTGCTAGGGCAAGAGAAAAGAAATTATTGAATCTGAATACGATGATGATAGTGATGATGAAAATATGCCTGTTATTCCTGAGGGTTACCTTTTTGATATGGAATGTTCTGCCGCTATTTTTGCTTGCAAAGATAGATATGAGCTTAAGAGGTTATTAATTAAATGGAACAAAGAATCACTTAGAGATAAAATGAGACCTGACCCTGCTTTTGCTACTTCACCTATATGTGTTCCTGATAAAGATTATGAATTCTCTGTTGATCCTGATATAATTACTTTGGTTGAATCTAATCCATTTTATGGCTATGAATCTGAAACTGTTGTGGCACATCTTACTAAATTAAATGATATAGCTGCCCTGTTCACTAATGACGAGAGATCGCATTACTTCTATATACTCAAAATATTTCCGTTCTCATTAAAGGGTGATGCTAAGATATGGTTTAATTCTCTTGATCCCGGTTGTGTGCGTAGTCCCCAGGATATGATTTATTACTTCTCTGCTAAATATTTCCTTGCTCATAAGAAACAAGCTGCTTTGAGGGAAATATACAATTTCGTGCAAATTAAAGAAGAGAGTCTCCCACAAGCTTGGGGGAGGCTTCTCAAGTTACTTAATTCTTTGCCTGATCATCCTCTTAAGAAACCAGAAATACTTGATATCTTTTATAATGGACTAACCGATGCTTCCAGAGATTACCTGGATAGTTGTGCTGGTTCTCTTTTTAGGGAAAGAACACCGGATGAAGCTGAAATTCTATTGAATAATATGTTGACAAATGAAAATAATTGGGCACCTCCTGAGTCAGCTCCTGAGCCATCTCATACTCCAATTACTGAGCCTATTCCTAAACCAACTCCGAAGAAGAGAGGTGTTCTATTTCTCAGTCCCGAAGATATGCAAGAGGCAAAGAAATCTATGAAAGAAAAAGGTATTAAAGCTGAAGATGTTAAGAATTTACCTCCTATTGAAGAAATACATGGTCTTAATTCACCGCCTGTTGAAGAAACATATGATCTCAATTCTTTATTTATCGAAGAACCTCCTAATCCCGATATCCCGACACAGGTAGTAAAGGTAAATTCTCTCTATAGATATTAAAAAGCTGAAGTCCCTCCTACTAAAATTGCTAGTCAGTGCTTGGATGAGTTCGATAACTTTATGTTTAAGCAAGACAACTTCAATGCTTATTTTGGTAGACAATTAAAAGAAAATGCTTACATGATTAGATGCTTGGGTGATTATATGGCTAATATTAAAGGTGAACTTAAACTTGTTAGCAAATATGCTTCTATGTTTAGCACTCAAGTAGAACAAGTACTTAAGGCTCAAAAAGAAGTGCTTAATGAAATGAATAGTAAGAAAAATGATTATGCTGTTAGAGTGGCTACTAGAACTGGTAGAATGACTCAGGAACCTTTGTATCCTGAAGGCCACCCTAAGAGAATCGAGCAAGATTCTCAAAGAAATAATATTGATGTTCCTAGTTCTTCTAAAAAGAAGAAGAAGAAAAATGATAGAACTGTGCAAACTTCTAGTGAACCTATTGCTGAACCACCTGATAATCCAAATGATATTTCTATGTCTGATGCTGAAACACAATCTGGTAATGAACATGAACCTAGTAAAAATATTAATGATGATGTTCATGATGATGCTCAACCTAGTAATGACAATGATGTAGAAATTGAACCTGTTGTTGATCTTGATAACCCACAATCAAAGAATCAACGTTATGATAAAAGAGACTTTGTTGCTAGGAAACATGGTAAAGAAAGGGAACCTTGGGTTCAGAAACCCATGCCTTTTCCTCCGAAACCATCCAAGAAAAAGGATGATGAGGATTTTGAGCGCTTTGCTGAAATGATTAGGCCTATCTTTTTGCGTATGAGATTAACTGATGTGCTCAAAACAAATCCTTATGCTAAATATATGAAGGATATCATTACTAATAAAAGAAAGATACCGGAAGCTGAAATTTCCACCATGCTTGCTAATTACACTTTTAAGGGTGGAATACCAAAGAAACTTGGAGACCCCGAGTACCTACTATACCTTGCTCCATTAAAAGAAATTATATTAAAACTGCTTTATGTGATCTTGGAGCCGGTGTTAGTGTTATGCCTCTCTCTTTATATCGTAGACTTGACTTGAATAAGCTGACACCTACTGAAATATCTTTGCAAATGGCTGATAAATCAACTGCTATACCTGTCGGTATCTGTGAGGATGTGCCTGTTGTGGTTGCAAACGTTACTATTTTAACGGACTTTGTTATTCTTGATATTCCCGAGGATGATAGTATGTCTATTATTCTTGGAAGACCTTTTCTTAATACTGCAGGGGCTGTTATTGATTGCAATAAAGGCAATGTCACTTTTCATGTTAATGGTAATGAGCATACGATACACTTTCCGAGGAAACAACCTCAAGTTCATAGTATCAACTCTATTGGAAAAATTCCATCGATTATATTTGGAGGTTTTGAATTCCCTCTTCCTACTGTCAAGAAGAAATATGATATTCTTATTATTGGGGATGTGCATATCCCCGTTGAGGTAACTTAGTGTTATTCGAAATTTCTCCGGTTTCATGATTATCGGAATGAGTTTGTTAACAAGACTTGATCAACCTTGTTAGTGGATTCTTTTTGATGAGCATGAGATGGATGAAACTAGAAGCACAAACTTATGTACCCCACTTTTACTTTCTGTTATTTAGATTAAATAAAGTAAAAATAGTATTTTTCTATCTGTTTCCTGACTATCCGTGCAATATAAAAATATCCCGAAAATAAAAGTCCTCAGAATGACATGCCAATTTAATATGATTTTTCGGCAATATTTGAGGATTTACTGTGCAAAAATTACCGCGGGAGGAGCTGCCACCTGGCCACGAGGGTGGTGGGCGCCCCCCCTATAGGGCGCGTCCCCTGCCTCGTGGGCCCATGGTGGCCCTCCTCCACTTATCCCAGCACCCATCTTCTTCCTCTATCTCACACAAACCCGAAAAACCAACTCAAGCACGAGTTCCAACCACTTTTGCTGTGATTTTCGATCTCCTTGCTCAAAGCACCTCTCACAAAACTGCTTGGGGAGATTGTTCCTTGGTATGTGACTCCTCCATTGGTCCAATTAGTTTTTGTTCTAGTGCTTTATTCTTTGCAAATTTGTGCTGCATAGGTGACCATGTTCTTGAGCTTGCATGTCAAATTTATATGGTTCCAAGTAGTTCTAATGCTTGATATAGGCTCTAGGCACTTGTAGGAGTAGTTGCTATCAGTTTTATTGAAGTTGGTTTACTTTTATTTTGAAGTTACTAAAAATTTCAGAATTTTTCAGAGAAAAACAATATGTTTAGGAAGATGTTCCAAGGTGGTTCCTCTAAGAAGCAAGGACCCAGGATTGCTATGCGCGATGCTGACGAGGATCCACCAAGAGATGCTCCTGTATGGCCTTGCGAATGGCCGTCGGAAAATTTTATGGACCGTGCGGGAAGTAAAGAAGAATTCAAAGCATATTTGCGCAATGCCAGTCTTGAAGATTTTGAGGCTAACAAATGTCCCCAGTATCATGATCTCACAAGTTCATTTGTGAGGAGGTTTGAGTATTCATCTTCGCGCAATTCTCCTTCAGTCATGTTTGATCTTTATGACAAATCTTATACCATGGACCTAGAGGATTTCACTTCTGCTTGCGAACTTCCATCATGGGGCAGTATTAGGGATCCCCCTAAATCTGAATTTAGAAACTTTCTTGCTAGTATAACTGTGGGAGAGTCTAGAGATATAACGCAGGCTACCATAGGGAGCATTCACTTTCCTGCTATACATTATTTTGCTCTTTTCATCGGTAGATGCATAAATGCTAAGGATGAAGAATGTCACATGTGTGTCCCTGATCTCAGCATTCTTAGGAGTGCTGTGTTAGGAGACCAATCTTATCATATGGGAGCCATTGTAGCTCGTAGGTTGCATCATAATAGACATAATGGAGATTTCTTTGGAGGAATTTATGCAACCTGCTTAGCTCATTTTCTTGAAATAGACATTCGTGAGGGTGATATGGAGTTGCCTCCTGCATATTTAGATTATGACTCTATGGCTTCGCACCAGTTTGTCGAGAGGCCTGAATCACCTCTCTTATATCGGTTAATTTTTGATAAACGACGTGTTTTCCGTATTACTCTCCCTGCTCCCGCCTTCTTTGATTCACAGACAAAAGGAAGATATGTTATTACCAGAGAGGAGGCAGAAGAGTACGAGAGGAGAGCAGAGGCAGCTCGACTCCATGCTGCAGCTTAGCAGGCAATAACCGCTGCACATCAGTATGATCCCAACTATTCTTCCTCATCACAGTACGACCCCAACAACTATTATTATGGATATCCGCCAGGCCAGCCGTGGCCGTAGACCAACTTAGGCCAAAAGCCTAAGCTTGGGGGAGTACATATTTCTCACTGACATTACATTTATGTTCACACACACTCATTGCTAGATGTCGGTGCTCATACTTTTTCACTGTAATATCCATGCTAGTCTATTTTATTTTTCCTGCTTTCTTCTTGTGTGTTTGTTAAACCTTAAGAAAATCAAAAAAATTAGTAGTAGTTTATTTTTCTGCTGTAGTAGTAATAATTAAAAAGAAAAACCAAAAAATATTTCCCGTTCTTCTTTTGCTTGTTGGGAGCTTTCCCGTGTAAATAGTTTTATTTATTTTCTTTTCTTTGGGGGTCAGTAGGAGAAGACCATAATTAAATTGTTGAAGTGGCTCTTATATGCATTATTGTTGATTTAACCAAGAGCCCACATTGCCTTGTCTTCTCCTGTTTATTGAATGCTTGTAGATTCCATCTTAGTCCAATGCACGTGCACTCTTATTATTATTCACACCGTTCGGTCGTGCAAGTGAAAGGCAATTATGATGATATATGATGGACTGACTGAGACGAGAAAAGCCGGTATGAACTCGACCTCTTTTGAATTTGTAAATATGATGAGTCCCTCGTTCTTGATTCAGCTTATTATGAATAAACATGTTTGCAATGACAATTAGAGATAGTAGTTGCTTGTGCCATGCTTGATTAGCTATGAGTTATAATGATTTACCTTGTATGCCAACATGCTATTGAGATTATTATGATGTGGTATGATGGGGTGGTATCCTCTTTTGAATGATTTAAGTGACTTGACTTGGCACATGTTCACGCATGTAGTTGAAACAAAATCAACATAGCCTTCACGATATTTATGTTCATGGTGGATTATATCCTACTCATGCTTGCATCCAATGTTTATTAATTTTAATGCATGTACATGGCTGTTGTCGCTCTCTAGTTGGTCGCTTCCCAGTCTTTTGCTAGCCTTCACTTGTACTAAGCGGGAATACTGCTTGTGCATCCAATCCCTTAAACCCCAAAGTTATTCCATATGAGTCCACCATACCTTCCTATATGCGATATCTACCTGCCGTTCCAAGTAAATTTGTATGTGCCAAACTCTAAACCTTCAAATAAACATTCTGTTTTGTATGCTCGAATAGCTCATGTATCAATAAAGGTTGTCCTTATCTTCCGTGTTAGGTGGGTTATTCTCAAGAGGAGTGGACTCTGCTCCTCACTCACGAGAAAATGGCTGGTCACCGGGATGCCCAGTCCCATGCTTTATGCAAACTAAATCAAAATTAATTGCAAACAAAACTCCCCCTGGGACCTGATGTATGTTGGAGGCACTTGTTGTTTCGAGCAAGCCATGGATTGATGCTTGTTGGTGGAGGGGGAGTATAAACTTTACCATTCTGTTTGGGAACCGCCTATAATGTGTTTAGCATGGATGATATCGCCATCTCTTAGTTGTTACGTTGACAATGAAAGTATACCGCTCAAAATACAATTTATCTCTATTTCAAAACCGAGCTCTGGCACCTCTACAAATCCCTCCTTCCCTCTACGAAGGGCCTATCCATTTACTTTTGTGTTGAGTCATCACCCTCTTATCAAAAAGCACTAGCTGGAGAGCACAGCTGTCATTTGCATTCATCACTGTTAATTTATATTGGGTATGACGATGATTGGATCTCTTTTACCATAAATTACAATGTCTAGTAAGTCCTTGATCTTTAAAGGTGCTATTCATTTATGTTTTGCGGTCTCAGAAAGGGCTAGCGAGATACCATCTTGTTATATCATATTATGATTGTTTTGAGAAAGTGTTGTCATCCGAGATTTATTATTATGGCTTGCTAGTTGATTATGCTATTGATATGAGTAATTGTGAGACCTACCAATTATTGCAAATGTGGTTAGTTATGATCTATGTTGAAAACTTGAGTGCTGGCTTGACATAGTTACAACAACAAGAGCAAACAGAGTTTGTAAAAGTTTTTCCTTCTTTCTTTCTTTCAGTTTGTCAACTGAATTGCTTGAGGACAAGCAAGGGTTTAAGCTTGGGGGAGTTGATACGTCTTCGTTGTATCTACTTTTCCAAACACTTTTGCCCTTGTTTTGGACTCTAACTTGTATGATTTGAATGGAACTAACCCGGACTGACGCTGTTTTCAGCAGAATTACCATGGTGTTGTTTTATGTGTAGAAAACAAATATTCTCGGAATGACCTGAAACTCCACGGAACATCTTAGAAAAAACAATAAAAAATCCTCGCCAAAGATGAAGACCAGGGGGCCCATAGCCTTCTCACGAGGGTGGGGGCGCGCCCCCCTACCTCGTGGGCCCCTGGAAACCCTCCGACGCCAACTCCACCTCCATATATTGAGTTTTGATGAGAAAAAAACCAGGGAGAAGAAATCATCGCGTTTTACAATACAGAGTCGCCGCCAAGCCCTAAAACCTCTCGGGAGGGCTGATCTGGAGTCCGGTCGGGGCTCCGGAGAGGGGGATTCGTCGCCGTCGTCATCACCAACCATCCTCCATCACCAATTTCAAGATGCTCACCACCGTGCGTGAGTAATTCCATCATAGGCTTGCTGGACGGTGATGGGTTGGATGAGATTTATCATGTAATCGAGTTAGTTTTGTTAGGGTTTGATCCCTAGTATCCATTATGTTCTGAGATTGATGTTGCTATGACTTTGCTATGCTTAATGCTTGTCACTAGGGAACGAGCAATTGTTTTGCCACTGATTTGATGCCACTCTTAATGTAATATGTAATTATCTCAACTTGTGCAAACAGGGATCTTCTTTGAAGATACCATATATTTTAGTGGAACTGCACAAGAAGATGCTGGAAACATTAAACTAATCGAGGACTATATAGTAAGCATGGCCACCACCGTAGATAGCAACAGATGGTTCCGAAGAAGTGCTTTATCTGTATGCTCTACACAATAAACCTACTGACAAAGGTTGGTACTCGCCCACTGATTTCATCCATATGATTGAGCTTTGTCATCTCTATTGGTGTTGTGCTACTGTTTAGATACTGTCATGAAAAAGTGGTATTGTCCTTGAGAAGTGCTTCATCTGTGTTGTTTTATATATTTCCTTTCCTTTTTTTCGAGCAAACATGGATGCTAGCATTTAGTAGTCCTCTTGTCTTTGCACAACAGGATCATCTTCCTCTGAAGAAGAATATGGAGTACGTGAAGTGACTAGTTCCGATTATGCTAGGATGAAGAAGCCTTGTCTATCTTCTCATCAGAAGGAGCAGTTGAAGGATGGTTACATTATTCCCCACAAGACCAAACTAACTTCAGCTCAGAAGGACTGACAAATCTCCATCTTTTTGATGTGATGCACGAGTACAATGTTGTTCTACGATTCTTTCTGGTGAGTTCCATTTTTCTAAAATTGTGCTCTACATGGACCATGTATGTGCCTGTTGAAACTGTCAATTCACAGTACAGTTTGCTTTATACTAATCACTTTTTTGTATTTGTGTAAACAGGGGTGCTCAGCTTGATTTCAATGGGAACTGCACAAAATGTTCATGAATACATCGAATCATTCATTTCCACCACAAGAAAGGTGGTGCCGATAAGTTCAAGGCATTGCAACATATAAGGGCGAAGTCATACAAGCTACGCGCGAATTTGGTTGATTTTGGTGGAACTGCACAAAAAGAACAGCTGGTTTATTTAGCACGAGGTGCCATGTCAATGTCCAAACTGATGGCAAACCCCGCCCATTCCACAATCGTAGGCATTTGATATTTTGGAATGGGACAACCTTGTCAAATTTTGCTCATTTATTTTAGCAAGACATGCGTTTGATATTTTTGAATGGGACGTTGATACGTCTCCGTCATATCTACTTTTCCAAACACTTTTGCCCTTGTTTTGGACTCTAACTTGTATGATTTGAATGGAACTAACCCGGACTGACGCTGTTTTCAGCAGAATTACCATGGTGTTGTTTTATGCGCAGAAAACAAATATTCTCGGAATGACCTGAAACTCCACGGAACATCTTAGAAAAAACAATAAAAAATCCTCGCCAAAGATGAAGACCAGGGGGCCCACACCCTTCTCACGAGGGTGGGGGTGCGCCCCCTACCTCGTGGCCCCCCTGGAAACCCTCCGACGCCAACTCCACCTCCATATATTGAGTTTCGATGAGAAAAAAACCAGGGAGAAGAAATCATCGCGTTTTACGATACAGAGCCGCCACCAAGCCCTAAAACCCCTCAGGAGGGCTGATCTGGAGTCCGTTTGGGGCTCCGGATAGGGGGATTCGTCGCCGTCGTCATCATCAACCATCCTCCATCACCAATTTCATGATGCTCACCGCCGTGCGTGAGTAATTCCATCGTAGGCTTGCTGGACGGTGATGGGTTGGATGAGATTTATCATGTAATTGAGTTAGTTTTGTTAGGGTTTGATCCCTAGTATCCATTATGTTCTGAGATTGATGTTGCTATGACTTTGCTATGCTTAATGCTTGTCACTAGGGCCCGAGTGCCATGATTTCAGATCTGAACCTATTATGTTTTCATGAATATATGTGAGTTCTGGATCCTATCTTGCAAGTCTATAGTCACGTACTATGTGTTATGATCCAGCAACCCCAAAGTGACAATAATCAGGACCACTCCGGTGATGACCATAGTTTGAGGAATTCATGTATTCACTATGTGCTAATGCTTTGTTCCAGTTCTCTATTAAAAGGAGGCCTTAATATCCCTTAGTTTCCAATAGGACCCCGCTGCCACGGGAGGGTAGGACAAAATATGTCATGCAAGTTCTTTTCCATAAGCACGTATGACTATATACGGAATACATGCCTACATTACATTGATGAATTGGAGCTAGTTCTGTGTCACCCTATGTTATGACTGTTACATGATGAACCGCATCCGGCATAATTATCTATCACCGATCTGGTGCCTACGAGTTTTCCATATATTGGTTTATGCTTATTTACTTTCCCGCTGCTACTGTTACAATCACTACAAAATACCAAAAACATTATTTTTGATGTCTTTACTTTTGTTGCCGCTACCACCACTATCACATTACTTTGCTACTAAACACTTTGCTGCAGATACTAAGTTTCCAGGTGTGGTTGAATTAACAACTTAGCTGCTAATACTTGAGAATATTCTTTGGCTCCCCTTGTGTCGAATCAATAAATTTGGGTTGAATACTCTACCCTCGAAAGCTGTTGCAATCCCCTATACTTGTTGGTTATCAGACGCCCTTTGCTGTTAGCAGCGTCGATCAAATTTTTTCTTTATTCTTTAGTTGTGAAGTAAATATTGCCTCTGACATGTGAGTCGCTGAGATGCATAACCATCGATTGTTTTGAATGTTCTCTATGAATTGCCAGGCCTGTGTGTTTGATTGCAATGTACAGAAACACTAAAAAGCTGCTCAAACTCTTTGTACTCCTTCTGTTCATTTTACTTCGCACATTGCAAAAGTGCATACTTTTTTGTATAAGATTGGTCAAAGTAGAGATACTTTGACTGCAGACAAAACTTGTATGCAGACTAGAAAGGACCGGAGGGAGTACATGAGAACTGCTGCAAACGAGGTGATCACCCTGGGAATAATGCTAGTACGTATTGTTTTGCATGTTCATCCAATGCCGGTGATACAGGAATTCAAACTAATCGAAATAAAATATAAACATGTCGGATTTCATTACATTTCATACATTCTTCAACTAAAAAGGGGTGCACTGGAGGTATAATTAATTAACCGAAGCTACCCACCCATGTCCCGCTGAGCCGAACAGAAGCTTCAGTGACTTAACTGCAGGTGCAGTTGCGTAACTGACATGTGGCCTGTTGGGCCCACGTGTCAGTCAGCCAACTGCACCAGCAGTTAAGTAGAAGCAGCGTTCTTCTCCAGCGCAGCTCTCCGACTCCACGTCGCCGCCAAGAAGCTAACCGGCCGTCAATGGTCAACCCGCCTAGCTTGGCTTCAACCGGAGGGTAGCAGCGGTGGCCTTACTTGGACCCGAGCGGCAGTGACCTACCGTGTTCTACTCTTCCTCGTTTTCTGTGTGGCGCGGCCTCGTTGGCAGCGGGGCGGGGCCTCGGCGGAGCCGGCGATGTCCTCTGCCTCGTTGTTGGCAGGGCGGGGCCTAGGTGGAGCCGGCGGTGTCCTCTGCCTCGTTGTTGGCGGGGCGGGGCCTCGGCGGAGCCGGCGGTGTCCTCTACCTCGTTGTTGGCGCCGCGGGGCCTCGGCAGAGCAGGGCCTTGTAGATGCCAGCTGAGTGGGGACTCGTCGGAGCCGGCATTGTCCTCTGCCTTGTCCTCGGTCTCGCCAAACAGCGCCTCGCGCGCTTCATCGCCCTCTTTACTAGCCTCTTTGTAGGCGGCAGCAGCCTCCGCCACCTGCATGCGGTACCGCCAGCGCTCGACGCGGCCCTTGTGGGCGGAGCGGTACGTGTCGTGGTTCTAAGTCTGACAGTAATGTAGGGGGGTAGGTATGGAGAGGCAAGATCTTAGCTATGGAGTAGTTGTAAGCACACGAGGTTTACGAGTTCAGGCCCTTCTCGGAGGAAGTAATAGCCCTACGTCTCGGAGCCCGGAGGCGGTCGACTGGATTATGCGTGTATGAATTACAGGGGTGCGAACCCTTTACACTGAGGAGGGGGTGGCTTATATAGAGTTCGCCGGACCCCTCCGGCCCTCAGTTATACAGGGTTTTAAATACATTAAGGTCGGGCGTTACTGGTAACGCCCCTAATAAAGTGCTATGATGACCATAAAAGCTACTTAATGACCGACCGTTAGCGTGCGGAGTGACTTTAGGTCTCCTGGCCGTCGAGTGGTTGGATCTTGGTCGAGTGATTGCTTCTTGGTCGAGTGTCTTCGAGTCTGTCGAGTGGAACACCTCCAAGTCGATTGAAAGGTGATTTCTTCTAGAGATGTCCTTGGGTAGGGCAGTTGGGACAGGTCCATGACCCTACCCTAGGTACATAGCTTCATCATTAGCCCCCGAATGGATCGAGGTTTGAGTGGGGAAGGAGTTGAGAACTTCTCCGACTCATTTTTCATGCCATGAGCATATCTTGTTTCGGATCAATGAACCTGAGTGATGACAGCAACTTCCTTTTCAGTCGCCTTGATCCATTCTTAGTTTTTTGTCGAGTGAGTTTCTTTACTTGAAAAGCTCCGAGTGACGGTGTGGAGGAGATCTTCCGTCTGACAAGTTGTTCTGCTGCCCGCAGATTTCGCGGGATTCGAATTTTTGGAAGCGCGCGGGACGGGGGAGGCCGCAGTAATCGGATGGGATAGGGCGGAGCCACCTCGATCTCCGCGCCACCTTTTTCGCCACGTATCGCGCGCGCGATTGTTACGGGATTTGACAGGACCGTCCGAGCCTACCAGTCAGCCACTCGGAAGCGACCTCATATAAGGCGTCGGACCGGGGTTTCTTGAACAATGCGTTCTCATTTCCTCTTCTCCTGTTCAGGCTTCTTCGTCGCGCTCGCTCTCGCCCCAGCGCCACCGCTCCGAATGCGTCTCGCCGGTGACGATGGGGAAGGTGAAGACGGAGGCTCTGGAGCGGGCGAAGAAGGCGATGGCAAAGGCAAAGGGGAAGGCGACCAGTCGGGGTGGATCTTCTTCGCGAGCCGGCCTGCCGAAGGGCTGGATCCAGGGCGACTGGATCTGCTTGGTGATCCGCCAAGAAGACCTCGACGACCTAGCCGACGGAGGGTTGATCCCCCATGGATCGGCGCGGCTTCCGGGGAAGGAATCCGAGCCGCAACCTCGGGAGGGTGAGCGCGTTCTCCTTGCCACCCACGTCGACCGTGGATTTTCCTTGCCTCCTCACCCTTTCTTTCAGGGATTTCTAAATTTCTTTGGGGCACAACTCCACCACTTCACTCCCAACACAATCGTGTATCTCGCTGCTTTCGTGTATTTCTGCGAGAATTTCTTGGGTTGTCGGCCTCACTGGGGTCTTTTCAAGCACATTTTCACCTGTCGTTCTTAGACGATGAAAAAGGCCAATCCGAGTGACGAGAGAACACAAGTGATTCAGATGTGCGGGGGTCTTGGTGTTCAGATGAGAGGGAAAAGTTCCTTTCCAGCCATGATTCTTCTCGACTCGGTTCGCGGATGGCAGTCGACCTGGTTTTACTGCAAAGACCAGCGGATGCCAGGGCAGTCAACTGGCCTCCCTCCTTTTACCATGGACCGAGTGAGGAAACCCTCCTCTTTGAAGGTGCTCCCGGAGGAGAAGGCGCAGGTTAGGGTGCTGGTCGAACGAGTGGTCCAGCTTATCCGTGACGGGGTCACCGGTATGGATCTCTTGGAGGTTTTCCTTCGGCGGCGCATCCAGCCTCTTCAAGCCCGAGACCATCCGATGTGGATGTATTCGGGTCTTGACGACACCACTCGGATTCACCCGGAGGAGGTCGATGACGACACACTGGAGAAGTGGCTGTCGGGCATCACCGGAAACAAGGACAACCCCAGGGGAGCCAGGAGAGTTCCTCCATTCGACCAGTCCCATGAACCAGAAAAGGTCCGATTCTGAGCTTTTGATTGTAATCTGAATTCACTCGCGCAGTTGTCTATACTGCGTCGACTGACTTTATTCTTCCTGCTTTCTTTCAGGCCCTTATCGAAATGTATTCAATGCCCAATGGAGAGCAAGAGCAAGACCTGGAAGGAGAGGCGAGCGGCGGCGACAGTGGCGAATGGTATTCTGACGGTGAAGGGGACGAAGAAAGCGACGACCCAAGTGACGAAGAAGAAGTCGAGTCGCCTCCTCGCAGGGAGAGGCGATCCAATCTTGACCAAGAACGACCGAGTGCCCGTGAAAAGGCGATTGCTCAGGCTGGTCAGTCTTCAAAGCGTCCTCGGACCTCTTCACCAACCCCAACTGAAAAAGCGTCAAAGCATCCCAAAGTTGCAGAGCAGAAGCCTCGGAAGGCGTTGCCGAAGATTAAGATTGACATCCCCGTCGCTTCTGCGTGAGTGTCTCCCTTTGTATTCACTCGACGCCCCGTGCTGTTTGTTTTTTCTTGATTTAACCAGATGAACTTTGGAACTGACAGCGCTGCTACTTCCGGGACCTTAGCTTACAGGGACGAGGATGGGGTGATGGAGGATGCGGTCACTTCCAATCTGGGTATGATTTCTGACATTTTGTCTTTATTTGGTCGACTCAACTGCAATGTGTACCATTGGGTGATGTGATTTTGGCGATTGATCTTTGAACAGCTCCTAACATTATTGACCTCCCCGATGATGACGATGAAGAGCCTGAGAGGCCTTTGACGAGGAAAAATAGGCAAGCTCCCGCAAGCAAGGTGCCACAGTCAACGCCGAGGGCGGAACCAGTCGTTCAGGACGCTGGTGATGCCAATCGGGGTTCTGTTACCTTCGTCGTACCATTGTCGAGTGCCTTGCCTTCTTCGTCGACTGCTCAGGCCCCTGCCGACCCACCTTCAGTTTTTGCGACCCATCATGTCCCAGAGGACGAAGTGAATGCTGCCAAGGAAGCCATACGCCAGGCGGGCATTATGATGGAGAAGATGAAGACGGTGCGGGACGCCAGTCAGGCCGCCTACGACGCCAGCTCGGCTCTCCAAAGCAACGTTCAGGTTAGTTGGTCACCGCTTGTTCTGTTAGGATATGCTATCTGAAGACTCTCTTTCCGAAAATCTTTGCATCTGTACACCCACTGGGTGCGTCGATTGAATTTTTGAACTAGTGGGGGCACGCTGAGTGCACCCACTGGGTGTAGTCCCCGAGACTACGGTGGACTGCTGGCAGTCGACTGTAGTCTTTGTATTTTGATTCTTTCGCTCGATCTGGTCTGGCCGCGTCGAGTGTAAACCGAACCGGTAGTTTGTCTCTTCTACTCGGTCTGGGCGAGTGGGACTAGAACCGGTGGGGGCACGCCAAGTGCACCCACTGGGTGTAGTCCCCGAGACCGCGGTCGACTGCTGGCAGTCGACTGTGGTCTGAGTTCTATGGTCTGAGTTCTTCTTTCTCTCTTTTTTTACTCCCTACACTCGACTCCGGCGGGCCGGTCGAGTGGGATCAGAACCGGTGGGGGCACGCAAAGTGCACCCACTGGGTGTAGTCCCCGAGACTATGGTGGACTGCGGGCAGTCGACCGTAGTCTTAGTATTTATTGTCTTTGTCATTTTTCGCTGTAAAATAACTTCTCCCTAATTGCAGAAATCTTGTGATCTTGGAGCTCGCTTTGCTGACTTGGAGAAATAGCAGATCCAACTAAACCTTGACTTGGAATTGGCCAAGACAGAGCTACAAAAGGCCAAGGACGACGCCAATGGTAAGACGAGCTTGTCGACTAGTTTGTCTTAGGCTTGAGTACCCTTGTGCTCTTTCTGAATCAAGCACCATTTCTTTGCAGAAAAACTGAGAGAAGCTCTGGCGAAGAAGGATCAGGATTTGGCTGCTGCTCAAAAGGGAGCTGACAACAGAATCGCTCTGGCTGAACAGAAACTGGCTTCAGTCGGCCAATTGGAAGAAGAGAACACCAAGATGAAATCTGCTTTGAACGAAGCGAACAAGGAGTGCACACGCTTGAATAAGGACAATCTCAACATGTACGAGAAGATGGAAGGCATCGCTCACAGGAGGGACGATCTGGAGAGCTAAGTTATTCATCAAGCTTGAAGGTATACATTTTTTTGTTCTGTCAACTCAGCATACGAAAACTGACTTATCCTTGGATCGTGAATGCAGAGTTTTGCCAGAACTTTGAGGAGGAGACTGGGCGGATTGAGCCAGGTTTGGACCCCATCAACTCTCCCGTGAAAGACGACACTGCCATGAATCTGCTCTGACTGGAATCCCGCATCGACGGTGTTGTGGACTACTTGGCTCGACTGAAGGTTGCCACGTCATGGATTGACACGGCACTTTGGCCGGGGGCCACGCTCCAGAATGATCTCGAGTCCCTGATCACTCGACTTAACGAGATCCCTGGTCGAGTGCAGGAGTGGAAGAAATCTTCTGCCCGGTGTGGTGCTGATGTGGCTTTGTCTTTGGTTCGTGTCCACTACAAGGAGGTGCGACAAGATAAGCTGGCAGCAATCAAGGTCCCAACACCCAGAGGCATGACCTCCGATCTTTTATGGAGACTTTTATTGCTGCAGCCACCCGGATTGCCGACGGCGTCGACCTGGACGAGTTCGTCGAGCCTGCCAGTCCTCCTCCTGCGGAGTGAACAAACTTGTATGCCCCACCTTAAATTTGCCTCGGAATGCCGAGTGGTTTTTGTAACCGTTAAACTCTTTCGGGCTGAATGCCCGAGCACTTCGATCTGTGGTCTAGACCCTTTAGGATTTTATCTGAACTTGGTTTATCGTTGAATATCTTCATGAATTCTCCGTTGAGTGGAACTCGTTCTTCACTCGAGACAACTTTTTGTATTCGCGGTGCAGCTCCGAAGGAGAAGGTAGCAATCGACCTGCATCTCGTCGTCCTTGCGGAGTAGGATGGAGCGCACGTTGTATTTGTGGCGAAGCTCCCAAGGAGAAGGTGGCAGTCGACCTGCACCTCGTCGTCCTTACGGAGTAGGATGGAGCGCACGTTGTATTTGTGGCGAAGCTCCCAAGGAGAAGGTGGTAGTCGAGCTGCACCTCGTCGTCCTTGCGGAGTAGGATGGAGCGCATGTTGTATTTGTGGCGAAGCTCCCAAGGAGAAGGTGGCAGTTGACCTGCACCTCGTCGTCCTTGCGGAGTAGGATGGAGGGCACGTTGTATTTGTGGCGAAGTTCCCAAGGAGAAGGTGGCAGTCGACCTGCACCTCGTCGTCCTTGCGGAGTAGGATGTGTTTCGTACTTAGGCGAGTACTAGACTGCAGCTAAGCCTCCGAGTGGGAGGGTCGCTCTCCACTCGGTAGGATTTTTCAAACTTAGGCGAGTACTGGACTGCAGCTAAGCCCCCGAGTGGGAGGGTCGCTCTCCACTCGGTAGGATTTTTCAAACTTAGGCGAGTACTGGACTGTAGCTAAGCCCCCGAGTGGGAGGGTCGCTCTCCACTCGGTAGGATTTTTCAAACTTAGGCGAGTACTGGACTGTAGCTAAGCCCCCGAGTGGGAGGGTCGCTCTCCACTCGGTAGGATTTTTCAAACTTAGGCGAGTACTGGACTGCAGCTAAGCCCCCGAGTGGGACGGTTGCTCTCCACTCGGTAGGATTTTTCAAACTTAGGCGAGTTCTGGACTGCAGCTAAGCCCCCGAGTGAGAGGCTGGCTCACCACTCGGTAGGATTTTCAAATACTTAGGCGAGTACTGGACTGCAGCTAAGCCCCCGAGTGAGAGGCTGGCTCACCACTCGGTAGGATTTTCAAATACTTAGGCGAGTACTGGACTGCAGCTAAGCCCCCGAGTGAGAGGCTGGCTCACTACTCGGTAGGATTTCCAAATACTTAGGCGAGTACTGGACTGCAGCTAAGCCCCCGAGTGAGAGGCTGGCTCACCACTCGGTAGGATTTTCAAATACTTAGGCGAGTACTGGACTGCAGCTAAGCCCCCGAGTGAGAGGCTGGCTCACCACTCGGTAGGATTTTCAAATACTTAGGCGAGTACTGGACTGCAGCTAAGCCCCCCGAGTGAGAGGCTGGCTCACTACTCGGTAGGAAATTATTTTACAAACTTAGGCGAAACGGATTTGCAGCTAAGCCACCCACTGGGGGATTTCTCACGCAAACAAAAATGATAACAATCACAGGGAAAATTACAACGCTCTTGTCTTTGATAAATAAACTACAGGAGTTTTTCTTATTACATCTCATCCGAGTGAGAAAAAATTCAAGTATAAAAGGGGCGGAGCAGCTCCGCATTCCAGGCTCGTGGCTCATCAATCTGGCGATCGACATTATAAAGGTGATACGCTCCATTGTGGAGGACTCTGGTGACTATGAAGGGACCTTCCCAAGTAGGAGCGAGTTTGTGTGGTTTCTGCTGATCCACTCGGAGGACCAAGTCTCCTTCTTGGAAGGCTCGACTCTTCACATTTCTGGCATGGAATCGACGCAAGTCTTGCTGATAGATGGTCGATCGGATCATGGCCATTTCTCTTTCTTCTTCTAGGAGGTCGACTGCGTCCTGCCGGGCTTGTTCTGCTTCATCTTCAGAGTAGAGCTCGACTCGGGGTGCATTGTGAAGCAGGTCACTCGGCAAAACTGCTTCGGCTCCGTAGACCAGAAAGAATGGGGTTCTTCCAGTCGATCGGTTCGGGGTTGTCCTCAATCCCCAAAGAACTGATGGAAGCTCGTCGACCCATGCACCTGCTGCGTGCTTGAGATCGCGCATCAATCGGGGTTTCAGTCCTTTGAGAATTAAGCTGTTTGATCTTTCCGCTTGTCCATTCGACTGGGGGTGAGTGACTGAAGCGTAGTCGACTCGTGTGCCTTGAGAGGCGCAAAAGGCTCTGAATTTGTCAGAATCGAAGTTTGACCCATTGTCAGTGATGATGCTGTGCGGAACTCCATATCTGAATATCAACTCTCTGATGAAACTGATAGCAGTGCAAGCATCAAGATTCTTGATAGGCTTAGCTTCGATCCATTTGGTGAACTTGTCGACTGCCACTAGCACATGAGTGAAACCGCTTCTGCCCGTTCTCAGTGGTCCAACCATGTCCAGTCCCCAAACAGCGAAGGGCCAGACGAGTGGAATGGTTTTCAGGGCTGACGCGGGTTTGTGCGACATATTGGAGTAAAACTGACATCCTTCACATTTGTCGACTATCTCTTTCGCCATTTCATTCGCCCTTGGCCAGTAGAATCCCGCTCGGTATGCTTTAGCCACAATGGTCCGAGAGGACGCATGATGACCACAGGTCCCCGAGTGGATATCATCAAGGATTATCTGACCTTCTTCTGGTGTTATACACTTCTGACTGACTCCAGTCGCACTTTCTCTATACAACTGTCCCTTTATGACTGTAAAGGCCTTGGATCGACGGACGATCTGTCGAGCCTCTTCTTCGTCTTCTGGGAGTTCTTTCCTTAGGATGTACGCGATGTACGGTACCGTCCAGTCGGGAGTGATGACCAAAACTTCCATGATCAGGTCGACCACAGCTGGAACTTCAACTTCAATCGGATCCGTGGCACTTTTTGGCTGCGGGGCTTCTTCAGTGAAGGGATCCTCCTGAACTGATGGTGTGTGGATGTGTTCCAAAAACACATTGCTGGGGATGGCTTCTCTTTTGGAACCTATTTTCGCCAAATCATCAGCTGCTTGATTTTTCAGTCGGGGTATGTGATGAAGTTCTAACCCCTCGAATTTCTTCTCCAGCTTTCTCACTGCATTGCAATAACCAGTCATGGCCGGACTTCTGACGTCCCACTCCTTCATCACTTGATTAACCACCAAATCTGAGTCGCCATAGACCATGAGGCGACGGACGCCGAGTGAAATGGCCATGCGCAACCCATATAAAAGTGCTTCATATTCTGCTTCGTTATTGGAGGAATCAAAGTGGATTTGAAGAACATATCTGAGCTTATCTCCTCGGGGGGAGACCAATACTACCCCGGCACCGGAACCATTCAACATTTTGGAACCGTCGAAGAACATGGTCCAATGCTCCGAGTAAACCTGAGTCGGCAGTTGTTGTTCAATCCACTCGGCAACGAAATCTGCTATTGCTTGGGACTTGATAGCTTTCTTTGCCTCAAACTTGATATCTAGAGGAAGGAGTTCAATCGCCCATTTTGCCACTCGACCAGTTGCATCTCTGTTGTGCAGAATCTCTGACAATGGAGCGTCGCTGACGACTGTAATGGAATGGTCAGAGAAGTAATGTGCAACCTTCTTCGTGGTCATATAAATCCCATATACAAGCTTCTGATAATGAGGATATCTTTGCTTCGACGGGGTCAAGACTTCAGAAATATAATATACTGGGCGCTGAACTTTGAAGGCTTTTCCTTCTTCTTCCCGCTCGACTGTAAGTACTGTACTGACGACTTGTCCCGTGGCTGCGATGTAAAGCAGCAAAGGCTCTTTGCTGATCGGGGCAGCAAGCACCGGCTGGGTGGAGAGCAGAGCTTTGAGCTCTGCAAACGCTGCATCAGCTTCAGGAGTCCACTCGAACTTGTCTGACTTCTTCATCAATCGGTAAAGAGGCAATGCCTTTTCACCGAGACGAGAGATGAATCGACTTAAAGCGGCCAAGCAACCAGTAAGCTTCTGGACGTCGTGCACTCGCACAGGACTTTTCATTCGGAGTATAGTACCGACTTTTTCTGGATTGGCGTCGATTCCCCGTTCGGAAACGAGAAAACTGAGTAACTTTCCGCCAGAAACTCCGAATGTGCACTTTGATGGATTAAGCTTGATATCATACCTCCTGAGGTTGGCGAAGGTTTCAGCAAGGTCAGTCAGCAGGTCGAAACCTTTCCGTGACTTGACCACAATATCATCCATGTATGCTTCCACATTCCGACTGATTTGAGTGAGCAAACACTTCTGAATCATCCTCATGAATGTGGCTCCGGCATTCTTGAGGCCGAACGGCATGGTAACATAACAGAAGCACCCGAATGGAGTGATGAAAGCTGTTTTGATCTTGTCAGGTCCATATAGACGGATCTGATGGTACCCGGAATAGGCGTCTAAAAAAGACAGTCGCTCACATCCCGCAGTCGAGTCGACTATCTAGTCGATGCGGGGGAGAGGAAAATGATCTTTCGGGCAGGCCCGATTGATATGTTTAAAGTCAATGCACATGCGAAGTGACTTGTCCTTCTTGGGGACCATGACAACGTTGGCGAGCCACTCAGAGTGGTAGATCTCTCGGATGAACTCCGCTGCTAAGAGCCGAGCCACCTCCTCACCAATAGCCTTTCTCTTCTGGACGGTGGACCGTCAAAGATGTTCTTTGACAGGTTTTACTTTTGAGTCGACTTGTAGGCGGTGCTCAGCCAGCCCCCTGGGAACACCCGGCATGTCAGAAGGCTTCCATGCGAAAATGTCCCAGTTCTCACGGAGGAACTGGATGAGCGCTTCTTCCTATTTGGAGTCCAGTGTTGTTGAGATATGAGTCGGAGCAGCACTGGGATCGGTGGGGTGAATGTGAGCCGGCTTCGTTTCGCCACATGAATGAAAAGCTGATTCTGTAGCAGGCTTCTTGGCTCGCAACAAATCACTCGAGTCTGTAGTCTTCTGGTATTCCTGCAGCTCCACCACTGCCATCTGAGCATCAGCGGTCTTTGAACCTTTCTGAAAACACTCTTCTGCTTTCTTCCGATTGCCCGTAACAGTGATCACACCTTTGGGACCAGGCATCTTCATTTTGAGATACACATAACATGGTCGAGCCATGAAGCGTTCATAAGCCGGCCTGCCCAAAATAGCGTGATAAGCACTCTGGAAATCCACAACCTCGAACGTCAACTTTTCTTTGCGGTAATTCTTGGAATCACCGAAAACCACATCAAGAGCAATTTGGCCGAGCGACTCAGCCTTCTTCCCAGGAATGATTCCATGGAAACTCATGTTGCTAGTACTGAGTCTGGACATCGGAATGCCCATCCCTTTCAGTGTCTCAGCATATAGTATGTTCAAACCACTGCCACCGTCCATCAAGACTTTGGTCAGTCGAGTGCCTTCAACAACTGGGTCGACCACCAAAGCCTGCCTCCCAGGGGTGGCAATGTGCGTTCGGTGATCGGACTGGTCGAATGTGATGGCAGTCCGAGACCACTTCAGATAACTGGGTGTCGCCGGAGCAACCATATTCACCTCACGGTTGATAACTTTCAGTCGACTTTTGCTTTCAACATTAGCAAAAATCATCAAGGTGGAATTGATCTAGGGGTATCCATCATCACTGTCTTCCTTGTCCTCAACTTTGTCCGACTCCTTTTCCTTATCTTTGGGCTGTTTGGCCTAGAACTGCTGGATCAAGAGCCGACACTGTCGAGTGGTATGTTTCGGGTAAATGAACTTACCCTCTTCATCTTTCTTGGTGTGGATGTGACATGGCAAATCCAACACATCATTTCCGTCTTGGTCTTTAACTTTCTTGGGGTTCCAAGGCCCTTTGGGTTTCCCCTTAAACTTTCCTTGAGTCACAGCCAAGGCCTCCCCAGGATCAGCTGGCTCGGCTTTCTGCTTCTGTTTCCGATTGGAATTTCCTCCTCCGGTTTCTTGGGCGACTGACTTGTGTTTGCCACTCCGGAGTCGATCCTCATCTTCACCATTAGCGTACTTGGTGGCAATCTCCATCATCCGATTCAGAGACATGTCTCCGGTTTGACCGAATTTCAGATTCAGTTCTCTGTACTTGACACCTTCTTGGAAGGCATAGACTGCTTGGTGATCAGGTACATTCTCTATCGTGTGATTTAACATGATCCATCTTTGGATGTAATCCCTCAAAGTTTCATTCGGCTTCTGCATACAAGACCGCAGTTCCGTCAGCCCTGCCGGTCGCTTGCATGTTCCTTCAATCATGGTGACAAACACTAGGGTGAGATCTTCCCAAGTGTAAATGCTGCTGGGTGCTAACTGATTCAGCCACGCTCTGGCCGAACCCTCCAACATGAGAGGCAGGTGCTTCATGGCCACTTCATCATTGCCACCGCCAATTTGGACAGCCACTCGGTAGTCTTCAAGCCAAGTATCGGGCTTGGACTCACCAGTGAACTTACTGACTCCAGTCGCCAACCTGAAGTTGGGAGGAATCACAGCGGCCCTGATGGCTCTACTAAGGAACTCTGGCCCTGAAACATGTACTCTGCTGCTGGTAGGTGCATCTCTGTCGTGACCTTCTCGGTGAGCTCTGTTCCTGTCGACCAAACCTTGAACGAGAATGGATCTCGCATCAAAGCCTGGTTCCCTGGGGTCGACCAGAAACCTTCGCCCAACACTATGATGGCGCATGTCATCCTGCTGTCGAGGCACATACGATCCACTCCTTGGGGGAGGAGTGGGCACTCGACGTCGATCGTCACGATCGAATCGGTGATCATACTGCTCACGGTTCCCGTACTGATCACGCCGGTCCCCACGTCCCTCACACCTCGGGGGCGATCTTGGTCTATGAGCCGACTGTACTGTATCTGCAGCAATGGATCTGCTATGAATCCTGTTCCGCGACTGAGAAACAGCGGAATTCTGGTCTCCTACTGCCCGGAGTAATGCTCTGATCTGCATCAAGCCTCTGCCAGCCTCTGACTGGGAAGGCTGAATCGACTCTGCTATACGGGCTGCAGCTGCTAAATTCTGAATTGGAGTTCGATATACCTGCGGGGGTGGAAAGAGCTGACGTCGACTGGATTCTGGAACCCATTGTTGCGCACGCTCGTCGAGTGCTCACTAGAGGTTCTCCAGTCGAGTGCGCTCAGCCAAGTTTGCCAGGCGTGCGTCCTCCAAAGCACGAGCCTCGGGGGTTTCTCCAACGATAGGAGTGTGCAGTGCATCCATGTTCCGGCGACGAAGTTCTTCTCTCTGCAGCGATGTGAGAGGCTCGGGGAGATATTCCTCATGGGGACGCGACGGGTCGCCTCCACCTGCGCCTCCGTCGGTGCGGGGAAAACCGGGAGGACTGGGCGGTCCATCGACCATCAGAACCTCCGCCGCCGGATCACTGCTGTCGCACTCGGATGCGGTCTCTGCGGAGCCAGTCGAATAGGCCGTAGAGGGATTCGTCGGGCTCGATCACTGTGACTTGAGGGTGGCCGACTAGCGTGCCACCGCGTGTCTCACCCACTGCTGAAGTCTCGACCGACCGGAGCGCTTGCGCCGGTAGGAAACAGGGAGGGAGGACAACACAGGAGCCGACCGATAATGGGTCGACGGTTGCCGCAAGAGGACGCCGCGGACGCACGCGCGAAAGTGCGTTGCCCCGCGGACAGGGAGTGCGTCCACGTCGAGCGGAGCCACCTGAAGCCAAGCGGAGTTGTCAGCGATGAACGTGAGCGCGCCGAGACGGATCTCGCGGCCCTCCACCAAAACTCCGCCAGAAACCATGATGATTTGTATCAGAAAAGATCGCAACTCCTCCAACAAATCGCTAAAACACCTGCCCCATGGTGGGCGCCAACTGTCGTGGTTCTAAGTCTGGCAGTAATGTAGGGGGGTAGGTATGGAGAGGCAAGATCTTAGCTATGGAGTAGTTGTAAGCACACGAGGTTTACGAGTTTGGGCCCTTCTAGGAGGAAGTAATAGCCCTACGTCTCGGAGCCCGGAGGCGGTCGACTGGATTATGTGTGTATGAATTACAGGGGTGCGAACCCTTTACACTGAGGAGGGGGTGGCTTATATAGAGTTCGTCGGACCCCTCCGGCCCTCAGTTATGCAGGGTTTTAAATACATTAAGGTCGGGCGTTACTGGTAACGCCCCTAATAAAGTGTTATGATGACCATAAAAGCTACTTAATGACCGACCATTAGCATGCGGAGTGACTTTAGGTCTCCTGGCCATTGAGTGGTTGGATCTTGGTCGAGTGATTGCTTCTTGGTCGAGTGTCTTCGAGTCTGTCAAGTGGAACACCTCCAAGTCGATTGAAAGGTGATTTCTTCTAGAGATGTCCTTGGGTAGGGCAGTTGGGACAGGTCCATGACCCTACCCTAGGTACATAGCTTCATCAGTACGAGTCGAGCAGCGCCTCCTGCTCTGCCCGCTCCGTGGAGATCTGCTCCTCCGCCTGCAGGTGCTCCTCGAGGAGATGGTGGTTGTAGGCGGCGTCAGCCTGTGCCTCCCGGAACTGCTCCTCACACATCTGCCTCACCCTGTCCATATATTGGGCACGGGCCTCGCCGATGGTCATGGTGCAATGCACCGGCGAGGATGGCGTGGAGGAGGGGGTTGGCTCCGGATCGTCGACTACCATGTTCTCCATTGGGACGTCGTCGTCCTCCGGCTGCCTGCCGTCCAGCCGGTCGGCATCAATGGCTGCCATCTCCTTGTGGTCCATCGTCCGCCCGTCCCAAAGAGCACTGGAGCGTGTGGAAGCCATGGTGGGCAGTAGTGGTGTGGACAGGAGAAAGGGAACGGATGCGGATGACTGCGGCTATGGCCGGCGCAGCAGTTTATATAGCAATGGTGGGCGGGCAGAGGGACGGACGTGTGGCGCCGGAGTAGCCGCCTCGGCAACCGCGTATCATTAATGTGGGCGGCAGATGGACGGACGGATGACACTTGTGTCGTTTGAAGTTGGAGCAATCGCCTACATCGGGAAGCGTGGAGGGCGGCGCTGACTGTTTCGGGCGGAAAGCGCGCGCGGGCGAGGAGATGACTTTACTTGGAGAGGATGACAATTGGGACCCACCAGGTCCATAGCCTCACGTACGCAAGTGCCTCCTTATTATATATATATACATACATATATATATATACACATACACACACACACACACACACACACATATATATGTATATAACTATAATTTATTTTGCTTCCTCCTGGTTTCCTGACATCACGGTCCCACACCATTGTCAACGTATGTAGTACTCCCTCCTTTCCGGTTTATAGGGCTTATCTCAAAATTTAGTTTTTCCATTTTATAAGGCTCAATTTGGTTGTTCCCCATCACATTTCAGACTTCAAGGTGCATTAAATCATTGCATGCAAGTATTAAGAGAAAACTGACCAATGCTTGCATGCATTGCAATTAATGCATTCATAAACATAATTTTTTTGAGGAAAACAAGAGCATTAATTGGGTGCTTTTGCAAACTACAAAAAATATTCCACCACTCATCATCTACCTTGGTTGGTGAGATTTTTGAATTGAGGGAGTAGTCAATAAACGAGAGAATTGCACAAGAAGCGGCCGACAGCTGGGACCAAGCAGCTCGAGCAGTATTTGTGTTTTTGAGGTGTGAGCACTGCAGAGTTTTTCGATGTTTAGCCCAGATATTATTTTTTCTCCTCTGAACAACAACGAAAACATCGCTGCAGGTATTAACTGGGCGGGCTGTGGCCCGTCTAGCCCAGGCCAGATATCCAGCCCAGATATTATTTTTTTCAAGCTGAAAATGGATAGCCCAGCTATACTTTTTTTAGGAATACCCAGGCAAGGTCAAGTTGTTATTCTCCGCCTCGATGGGCTGCAAATCTTTCCTAGGAGGGATGCATTAGGCTTAACAAGAAAATGGGCTTTAAGAAATAATAAATGGGATGTAATTATAAAAACTGGACAATAACTATAAAAATGCACCAAACACATGATTACTTTATAAAATATTATTTTTGGATATTGAAAATTTAATTTCATTAATTATTGCGAGCTCAATGTTTCATTGAATTTTTACGTAATATAAATTTATATTGAAATTGTATTTAATCTGACTAGAAATTTTGGGATAAAAATATTTTGGATCCCATCAAAATGTGGGAAATTTTATTGAATTCTGTTTTGAACGGTTGGTTGAAATGGGCTGTACTTTTAACAAACTGTAAATGGGCTGTAGTAAATTCCATTAGAATTCAAAAATGGGCTACACATTCTTACAAATCTCAAATGGGCTATAAGTTCTCTGCCACACACTTCTGGCCTTACTAAGTTGACGCGTCTTCTAAAAAAATAGAGTTGACGCATATGCAAGGCTTTGTCAACTTATAGTCAACACACGGTTCTAGCAGCAGTGGCCGTTGGATGTCCATCCAATGGATGCCGTGCTTATTCTTCAATCTCGGATATTCTAGCTTCACCTGCCCAAAAAATGATTCCTCCCCCTGACATCTGGGGCGCACCGTTTCGGAAGCTGACCTGTGGGCCTACTAAGTTGACGTACCAAGGGCTTTGTCAACTTAGTCAATATAAACGATTCTAGCTGCAGTGACCGTACGATGTCCATCCAACGGCCGTCGTGCTTATTCAACCTCTGGTCTTCTTGCTCCAGCCACCCAAAGCAGCACCGGTCGTGCCACCTGCTCCTGCCTCCCGTGGCCGGCTGTGCTGCCGCGGAGGCCTCACCGCCCCCTACTACTCCCACCGCTGGCCAGGCCATCCCTCCACTCACCCACACCCCCTGTTATTCTGCGACGACGGCAGCACAGCCGAACTAGTGAACCCTCGTACTCCTCTCCGCATGTGCATCCACTGTCGCGTCTTCCCCGGCTCCACGTCGTCCCCTTCCTAGGCCTCGCCGTTGTCCACCGCCCTGGTGCTCTCGGCGCGGCGTGGTCAACGTGGTCAAGGAACGGCTTCCATCAGACGTGGACTGTACATGGACAGGCTGACAGCTGGGTCCACGGCAGCCGCAAGGAAGTGCCTCCTTATTACGCGCAAAATAATTATTCCTCCACCTGACAACGGGGACCCACCGGACGGGCCACCGTATTTCACGAAAAATGATTCGCCCCCGGACTGCTGGGACCCACGAGCTACATCTTTGCACGCAAGGAAGTGCGTCAGGAAAAAACGATTCGCCCCCCTGATTGCTGGGACCCACCAGCTACATCTTCGCACGCGAGGAAGTGCGTCCAAAAAAATGATTCGCCTCCCGACTGCTGGGACCCACCAGCTACACCTTCGCACGCAAGGAAGTGCGTCCGGGCAAAAAAATGATTCGCTCCCTGACTGCTGGGACCCAGCAGCTACACTTTCGCACGCAAGGAAGTGCGTCCAGGCAAAAAAACGATTCGCCCCCCTGACTACTGGGACTCACCAGCTACATCTTCGCAGGCAAGGAAGTGCCTGACAGTCGGGGCCCACCTGGTCGAAGCGTATGTAGCGTTGTCATTCTGGTCGCGAACGTGTACGTACACACTGGTCGATGTAGAGGCGCGCACGTGTCGTAGTAGAGGCGCGCACGTGTCGTAGTAGAGGCACACACGTAGCATGTACACGTACATACAGCGGCCAGGGTGCAAGAAAGAAAATACGGCCACGTATGTGTACATAGGGCAGGGTCTCGAACGCCTACTTGTGCATACATACGGTCAGGGCTCGTGTACATGGCTGGGTCGGAACAGAGAAATAACGTCGTCGTCGCGTTCATGAGGAGGCAACGGAATGCGTTGTGTTCATGGGGAGGCAACATAATGCGTCGTGTTCATGGGGAGGCAACGGAATGCGTCGTGTTCATCGGGAGGCAACAGAACGCGTGGGAGCCAACCGGCTGGGTCGGAACGGAATGCGTGGTCGTGTTCATCGGGAGGGCTTGGACGGAACAGGTAATGGAAACGAGGCCTGGTGTACCGCAAAATGGAGGAAACCTCCTTGTGTTCGACCGACCACGTTCGAAACGGAATCCTGTTCATCGGGAGGGGTCTGGCGTACCGCAAAACGGAGGAAACGGACCTCCTACTGTCGAAACGGGGGTCATGTTGATAGGGAGGGGTGTGGCGTACCGCAAAACGGAGGAAACGGACCTCCTACGATCGAAACGGGGGTCCTGTTGATTGGGAGGGGTGTGGCGTACCGCAAAACGGAGGAAACGGACCTACTACGGTCGAAACGGGGGTCCTGTTCATCAAGAGGGGTGTGGTGTACCGCAAAACAGGACTCCACGGGATACTGTTCATCTCCACTGTCGACCTCCTCCAGCCTCCATTGGCTCCTATTCATCCAGCCTCCACCGCGCGCTACTCCACCGGCTACTGTTCAACCTCCATTCCACCGTCTACTGTTCATCCAGCCCTCCACATCACGGGGTCCTGTTCATCCAGAGGCAACACCACCGCTCACTGTTCATCCAAACCCCCCCGCAACACTCACTGTTCATCCCAGAGGCAGCATCGACCGGCTTCAGTTAGCAGCAGTACCGAAGGAATCGCTCGATCGGGTTCAGTTAACATCCATCGATCGATCGCTCAGGTTCAGTAACGCGTAGCCTACAGTGCAATCGCTCGGGTTCAGTTAGAGCCAACGCCTCACACACACCGTAACCGGGAACTCCCCGAAATTTTCCTCCCCCTCGCTTCTACCATGCTTTTCTCCGTCATGGACGGCCCAAAGAATGTCATGCAGCTGCGTCTCCGGCCCACCCAGGACGAAAAGCCAATTTTCTGTCATGATTTTTTGTCATAGAAGTAGGAGCCCACCACATCTATGATGATACCGGGTTTTGTCACAATTATCGTCATAGAAGTGTCATATGTATGACAGAAAAAAATTCGTTCGGCCCAAAATGTCATAGATGTGTCTTTTTTTGTAGTGATTCACCGGTACCAGATGAACTTATAACAAGGGGTAATTATTTCTACGAGCAGCTTCCATGAAGGTTCTACATCGGGTCCATGGGCATGAACACAAAGGTTCAAGGTCGACTCCCACTTCTTCAATGCATAACCTTTCATTCACTCCTCGTTTTCGAAGAAATTGTAGTGCAGAGGATTTATCTAGCGAAGTACCAGAAGAGTAAGACTCGTGAGAACTCTTGGGTTCACACGGATTATGGATGGCATAAGTTCAACCCATCAGGGCATTTTAGGAACCTATTCCACAAACTCGAAGATTAAATAAAACAAGCTCGGAAGGTAGAGCATGGTTGACAAAAGCAGAGGATACAAATTGTCAAAGACATTATTTATCATGGGAATAACTCACAAGAATTTTGAATGTGAAGGAAAGTATCGGATAATAACCCAGCAATGGGCCTGCCGGTCCAAAATGGAGCTGATGTGAGTATCGGTACTCAATTAGAGGACGAAAGAATGTAAAGGCATCGGATTATAGAACATCTGAATAATTTCAAAGCTTGAATACAAAGGAATTACTATTTTCAAATCAGAAGATCTGAAGCAGAGGCTCTGATCAAAATATAATTGAGTTGAATCGATACAGATCGACAATCAATCAAGGTTTGATTTGACAAGAACAAGCTCATGTTTGGAGTGACGTCTGAGCCGGAAGGATGAATGCTAGGATCTGATTAAGGATTATGAGCATTTGCGACATATTGGATCTAGGGACTCGAAACGATAGTGACAGAGGATGTCAACGAAGATTACTAGAAATATGGAATTAAGCATAATGCAAGCAAACAAGAATTTCAACAACAACAGGCTGCTGAGGATTTTTGGAAGATCGAATGGTATTTTGAAGACTTTTGTGAAATACCTAAACAATTGGGGATGAACGAATCCCTAATAAGTGTGAGAAATTATACGTAGGGGTATTCAGGCGGAAAAGGAACTGCAAGGCAGTAGGCACAAAAGGATTCTCGGAACAACGACAAGTATTTCGGGGTATCTTGTAATAACAAGAGCAACTAGGGATTAAGGTATGTGCGACAAGGATATGCAGTTAGTCATAGGGGCTTATCGGTGGTAGGGAATTGCAAACGCGATGAGCACAAGTTATCGGGATAACATCGGAGAGTATCTTCGGAATCTTCTGGTGCAACAGGCGATCATCGGTAATAAGAGGCTCTCCGGGAGAAAGTAGTTACGAGATCCTAATGTTAGAGTTAGCAAAATCGTTTAACCCGAATGGAAGAGAGATTAGAGTCCTAGAGTATAGACAAGGAATAAAAGATCCTAATATTACCCAATTGGCGACGTGGGCCCGTAAGCCACACAGCCAAGTTAGTAAAACGGTTTTCGGTTTCTAGACTCAACTTCGGCCAAAGAGTCGGAAAGGGGGATCCTACAGGAAGTCAGCTCTGATACCAACTTGTGACGCCCTCGATTCAATCATACACTAATCATACACGCAAATGTGTACGATCAAGATCAAGGACTCACGGGAAGATATCACAACACAACTCTAGACACAAATTAAAATAATACAAGCTTTATATTACAAGCTAGGGGCCTCGAGGGCTCGAATACATAAGCTCGAATACACAAGAGTCAGCGGAAGCAACAATATCAGAGTACAGACATGAGTTAGACAAGTTTGCCTTAAGAAGGCTAGCACAAAGGCAACAACGATCGAAAAGGCAAGGGCTCCTGATTGGGAGCCTCCTAACTACTCCAAGTCGTCAGCGGTCGTCACGTAGTAGTAGGCACCCTCGGGGTAGCAGTAGTCTTAAGTGGTGTCGTCTGGCTCCTTGGACCCGTCATCTGGTCGCAACAATTGGGTATGGGGAAAAAGAGGTAGCAAAGCAACCGTGAGTACTCATCCAAAGTACTCGCAAGACTTACACCAGATCTAAACTAAGTATGCATCTGTATCAAACAAATGGGTTGTATCTGTGGATTAAACTGCAGAATGCCAGAATAGAGAGAAGGCCTAGTCCTACCGAAGACTAGCATCTTCTGGAAACCACCATCTTGCAGCAACAGGAGGGAGTAGAGTAGCATAAAGTAGAGTAGTAGAAGTGTTATCAACCTCGGCCAGAGATCCTTTCTCGACTCCCTGCAAGAAAGCAATCCTAGAGCCATACTATCCAGTTATCATCTCATATCCAAGTCTCATCTCCATGTCTCATCTCAAGTATCCAGTTCTAGTTGTATCGATCGGGATACAACTCCAAGTGTCCGTTACCATAGGACAGGCTATCGATAGATGTTTTCTTCCCTGCAGGGGTGCACCAACTTACCCACCATGCTCGATTAACTCCGGTCGGACACACTTTCCTGGGTCATGCCCGGCCTCGGCCAAACAATACGCCGCAACCCGACCTAGGCTTAATAGAGAGGTCAGCACGCCGGACTAAACCTATGCCCCAGGGGTCATGGGCCATCGCCCTGGGAACTCTGCACGTTGCGTGGGCGGCTGGTGAGCAGACCTAGCTACCTCCTTAAACAAGGCAGGAGCTTACGCTGTCCAACCCGGCACACACCACTTAGTCGCTGACGTCTATTAAACTTCGGCTGATGTATATGACGTAGAACACCCATACTATGCCCACGTGATGGTTAGTGCTATCAAGCCAGAGGCCCCTCGGATCAAATATCCAAATCGTAGTGGATTAGGAACGCGCGGTAACAAGCAGAGACTCACGAAAGATGTGACCCCGTCGCTCCATCTCGAGTACTTGCGGCAAGGGCTAAGAATGCCCGGCCACGCCTTGTAAGTATCTCGCGGGCACCTTCCAGGTCAACCCGACTCCACATCACTCGCTATTAAGCTCGCGCAGGTACCCCTCAGGGCCGACCCGTCTTTAGTAACATGGCTCAGGGTAAAGTCATAGTAACCATAGTAAATGTGTGTCTAACACCAAGGGGGAAAACCCGAGGAATCACCCCCGGTGAAATCCACTCGATGTTATCATCAAGGTGAATGTAAGAGGCTCCACCCTCGAGGTTCACATTTGAGGGGTTGCACGACAGAGCCGTAACGAAAGTGGTTAAGGAGGAAATCACCCTCGATGACCTCGGCCATATAGCTACACTATAGAGATCTCATCAGGAGTGATGTAAGAGGTTCCACCCTCGGCACTCGATGGTAACTCTGCAGAGTCGTACAACTAGGGGGTGATGTGCGGTGTCGGGGCCTGGACATCGATCACGTTGATCGAGTCATCAAACATAAAGTGAGGCAACTGGGACAAGGTGGGGGTCACTGATGGATCACTAACCAACCTATACTAAGAAGTTTAGGATAAGCAGGTAAGTTAACAATAAGCAGGTAACAAAAACAGGCTATGCATCATAGTAGGATCACACATAAAGCAGTAGCAGTTCTAATGCAAGCATGAGATGGAAAGAAATGGGCGATATCGGAATGCTCAAGGGGGGGTTTCTTGCCTGGAAGCTCTGCTGAAAAAGAAGAAGTGTCATCGACGTAGTCGATCACAGGGGCGGCATCGGTCTCGGGGTCTACCGGAGAGAAGAGGGGGAAGAAACAGTAAATACATAGCAAGCACGTGCATAACAGGACAACAAGTCGATAGGCAGAGCTAGGGTTGTCCTAATGTAGTACTACACATTGCAGACGGAGGGGATAAACATCCGAGGATGAATTCCCGGTGTTAGACGAATTCCGGACAGATGAAAGAGAGGGGACGGTTCCATGTTCAGCATGCTAGGTGCATGTGACAGGTGAATGGACCGCGTATTCGGATTCATTGGATTTTTCTGAGCAACTTTCATATAGAAAACATTTTCATCAGAGCTATAGTTTAATTTCTAAGAATTTCTAAAGGTTTAAACATTTTCCGAAATTATTTAAATTAACAGAATTAAAAGAAAAGGAAATATGACGTCAGCATTGCGTGGGGATGATGTCAGCGGTCAACAGACACGCTGACCAGGTCAAAACTGACCTGTGGGTCCAGTGGGACCCACATGTCATAGATAGAGAGATAATTGAGTTCATTTTAATTAATCAGAGCTAACTAAGGGGGGTGGGCCCCGGGTGTCAGTGGCTGCTTAGGTTAATTAACCATTTTAAATTACACTAAAGTTAATTAGTGAGTGGGGCCCGCCTGTCATTGACAAGGGATGCCCAGTCAGCAAAGTTGACTGAGTCAACTTAGTCAACAGGGGCCCTTGGGGCCCGCTGGCAGTGACCTAGGGGGTGGCCCGGACCGGCCACGTCGGCAGGGCGCCGGAGAAGGCTCCGGCGACCTCTCCCGCGGCGGCATGATGCCGGAGACGGCCGGGATTTGCCTACAGGGGGCCAACACGGGCACGGGCGGGCGCGTTCGAACGGGGAGAGCTCGTAGCGTCGCGTGGTGAGGCCTGCCGGAGCTGGAGCTGCCGAAAACGGCGCCAGCGACGAGGTTTGCAGCGGAGCAGCTACGTGTGACGATGAAATGGAGCTACGACATGCTATGGCTCTGGAGAAGGGGCTAGGCAGGTGCTGCGCGGCGCGGTGAAGCTAACGGGCATACGCTCGTGACCAACTAGTCACTGGAGACTCGCCGGCGACGAGCTCCGCGGCGCTGCATTCGGGCGCACATGGGGAAAGCAGCTAGGGGGCGCACCAAGCCAGCAAGGAGAGGAAGAAGGTAGAAGAGCTCACCGGGGAGGCACAAGGTGGCCCGGTGTAAGATTAGTAGCAGCAGTAGTTGCCGGAGACGACGGAGTTTGCCGGCGACAGAGGCGAAAGGGGGCGGATCGATCTGCTCCCCATCGTGGCTCCCGGCTCGTGCTCACGGACGGGGACGGGGTAGACGACAACGGCGGAGACGATGGGCACGACGGTGAGGCGATCGGGGCTTGGTGGCCGCGAGGCCGGGCGAGGCACGGCGGCGACCGCGTCAGCCTCCTCTCCAAAACGAAGGAGAGGAAGAGAGAGAAGGGGAGAGTGGGTGAGGGAGAGCCAGGGGCACGGAGTAGCGGGAGTGGCGGTAGGTGCAGGGAGGAGTCGAGGCGTCCGGGGCCTTATCCTCTCGTCGGACGTCGCCGACGAGGTGGTTGGACGGCGACGGACGCGCTCTGTCCCGCTCGGTCGGAGGAACAAAAGGCGACTGGTGAGGGGGAGTGGGCCGGCCTGCTGGGATGGGCCGAGGCCCAAGGGAAGGCCAGGGGCTTCTCTCTCTCTCCTCTGCCTTTTCCCTTTTCTTTTTCCTTTTTGTTTCTTTTATTTGCTCTGTTTTGCATTTTTCTTTCAGTACCAAATTGAGTTTTGTTTTCAACAAAACTTGGCACATAAAACTAACACAAAACCTTGAGATGGAACAAAAAGTTTGGGGTCAAAAGGAATTGCCTAAACAATTTTAGAAATTGAAAAGTCCAATTTAAATGCTGCTGGAGCACCAAATTAATTCCCATGGGCATTTTGGGAATTCTGAAGAGGTTGGTTCAACATAATAGTGATCAGGGAAATTTATAGGATAAGGTGAACATTTTAGTTTTACTGCCCAAAGAAATAATTTATTCGACTTATTGGTTACTTGAAAAAGGCTTTCACATTTTGGACAAGTGGCAAGCTACATAGTGATCACGATGACATGGCCACCATTAGGGGGAGATTATTGTAGCATGATTCTCAGGGTATTACAGGAACCAACCCAGTTCTAGAGATTCACTCGGGCAATGGAACAACCACAACAACATATAAAACTGCCCGTACTCCTGGATTCCATGTATTTTAGCCACCAGGTGTTCGTCAGAGTTGGGACGACTTTCAGAAGCAGTATGAACTAGACATGCGTACCCAGTTCCTCAAAAGCATAACAAAAGGACCACGTATGGATTTCCCTCATTTCGACGGTGACAACCCAGCCGGTTGGATACGACAGTGTGAAAAGTACTTCCAAATGGCTGGTGCCCCTGTTGAGTACAGAGTAAACTTGGCGCAATTATATGTCGTGGCCAAAGCTGATGTGTGGCTGCGCCGTTCGGGCATCCTCAAGAAGCAACCCACATGGGCACAGTTCACTGAAGAAATCATGCACCATTTCTCATCTGCTAGCTCTTACGAACTCACTGAAAGGTTCAACAACGTGAAGCAAAGCACTTCGTCAGTGTCAGACTACACTGACCAGTTTGAATAGTTGATGGCAGAAATTCAAACCGACAACCCAATAATGCACGAACAGTGGTTTGTCAAATGTTATGTCAATGGGCTCCGTTCACAGATCAAGTTTCAGCTTAGATCACTGAGACCTACATCCCTCACAGAAGCCTACTAGTTGGCAGTAGATATGGAGAAAGGCATAGCAGAAAAGAAGGCACTTCAAGCCCACACTAGCACCAGCAAAAGCTATACTGGTTTTCACAAAACCTATAGCCCAGCAACAGAGAAAGTTGCAGATCCCAAACCAACTATAGTGAACCAAAGAGCCAGAGAACCTGGCAAGTGCTGGAGGTGTGGTGATACGTGGTTTCATGGACATAAGTGCAAACTTGCTCCTGCACTAAATGTTCTAACAGGTGAGGAGCCTACTGAACAATAGAAGGAACCAGATGAACTGGAGGAACAGGATGTAGCAGAACAACCACAAATTGAAGAACATTGGATGACCATCTCTGCTCAAGCTATGCAATCAGATAATGTAAACACCATTTCTATTCTGGTGCAAATAGGGGGCAAACAGGGCATTGCTTTAGTGGACTCAGGCAGTAACTCCACTTTTATCAGCCTGAAATTTGCTCTAACAACCTCTTGCACTATACTCAAGGACACTAACCCTGCTGTTACAGTTGCTGGTGGTGGAACATTGTGGTCTGGTTCCTATATACCCTCAACCACTTTTACTGCAGGTCATACCAAGTTCCATCAGCAATTCAGGGTGTTAGATCTACCTGAACATGATATGGTGTTAGGCAGTGACTGGATGGCACAACACAGCCCGGTGGCTTTTCACTACAACCCCAGACAGATAACAATTATGGAGAACAAGAGCACTCTTGTCACAATCAGCGCTTGTGACACTCTGTCTGACGCCACCCCAATTGAAGCTGCACAAGTGGACAAGCTACTGTCCTCAGGAGCTCTTGGTTATGTGTTACAACTTATCAGAGACACTACCATGACAAAACCAGAGAAACACTCAGTCCCACAACCTGTGGAAGAAGTTTTGCAGAAATTTCCTGAAGTATTTCAAGAACCCAAGGGTCTGCCCCCCAAAAGATCACATGATCACAAAATACCACTGAAAGAAAAAGCAACCCCTCCTAATTCTAGGCCCTATAGAGTACCTCACATGCATAAGAATGAATTAGAAAGGCAGATTGATGCAATGCTCAAAGATAAAATAATCAGGGCTAGTGAAAGTCCCTACTCCTCCCCAGCAATCCTAGTCATGAAAAAGATGGTACTTGGAGGATGTGCATTGACTATAGGAAGCTGAATGAGGCCAGAATGAAAAACAAGTTTCCCATCCGTGTAATTGAAGACCTACTAGATGAATTACATGGATCAACTTACTTCACTAAGCTGGATCTCAGGTCTGGTTATCATCAAGTGAGAATGGATGAAAATGATATACCTAAAACTGCATTTAGAACATACTTTGGGTACTATGAGTTCCTAGTTATGCCATTTGGGCTTGCTAATGCACCTGGTACATTCCAAGCCCTCATGAACAACATCTTTGGTCCATACTTGAGGAAGTTTGTACTGGTTTTTCTTTGATGATATACTAATATTCAGTAAATCCCTGTCAGAACACATTGAACACCTCCAGATAGTGTTACAACTGCTCAAAGAACATCAGCTATATGCCAAACTCTCCAAGTGTGTATTTGCAGTTACACAGGTAGATTACTTGGGCCATTTTATTTCTGCTGAAGGAGTTTCTACTGATCCCTCTAAAGTGGCAGCAGTGGTTGAGTGGCCCATTCCCACTACACCCAAACAACTCAGATGATTCTTGGGCCTCTGTGGATATTATAGAAGATTTGTCAAGAATTTTGGAACAATAGCCAGGCCTTTGCATGGTGTGCTCAAGAAAGACAGTTTCTCCTGGACTGACAAACAAACTAATGCCTTCCAATAGTTGAAATAGGTAATGACCAATCCCCAGTGCTGGCCCTCCCAAATTTTACTGAGCCCTTTGTGCTAGAAACAGATGCTTCTGGAACTGGGATAGGAGCAGTTATGATGCAGCAAGGGAAACCAATAGCATATTACAGCTCCTCCCTTTGTCCAAAGAATGTTTCCCTGTCCACTTATAAGAAAGAAGCATTAGCAATTCTGGCTGCTTTAAAAAATGGAGGAACTACTTCCTGGGAAATGATCTCATCATAAAAACAGACCACCAGAGTCTGCAATTCATGACAGATCAAAAGGTCAACACCAGCATACAGCATAAACTGATGTTGAAGCTCCTTGAGTTTACCTTCACTCTGCAGTACAAAAAGGGCAAGGAAAACATTGTAGCTGATGCCCTATCAAGAAAAAAATTCACTTATGGCTATTTCCCTGGTCACTCCACAGTGGATTTCTGCAGTAGAAGATTCCTATGCCAATGACAGCACTTGCAAATCTCTCCTTGAAAATCTCCTGATGTCCCATGACCACTCGGTAAACCAAAACACTCTACACTCTGGAATTATCAGACACAAGGGAAGAATTTATGTGGGCAAGGATTTATCCTTGAGAAAGAAACTTCTGGCTGCACTTCATGCCTCTGCTTTGGGAGGCCACTCAGGCATGAAAGCTACATATCATAGAATCAAGCAAATCTTCTATTGGCCAGGTCTCAAGCAAGACGTGGACAAGTTTGTCTCTGAATGTCCTGTCTGTCAGAAGAACAAGGGAGAAAATTGCCCTTACCCTAGATATTTGGATCCACTTCCTCTCCCTGATATGGTTTGGACACACATCAGTATGGATTTCATCAAGGGCCTGCCTAAATCTCAGGGAAAGGATGTCATATTCATGGTGGTCGACAGATTATCCAAGTTTGCCCACTTTATCCCACTATCTCATCCCTATACTGCTCACACGGTGGCCACTACATTCATCGACAATGTACAGAAACTACATGGCCCTCCACTGTCCATTGTCTCTGACCGAGACTGCATTTTTACTAGTCAAATCTGGCAAAGACATGTTCAAGGGCATGGGCACCGAACTGCGCTACAGTTCTGTATACCACCCACAGTCGGATGGCCAAATAGAACGCGTGAACCAGTGCATTGAGAACTACCTGCGATGCCTGACATCAACGCAACCCAAGAAGTGGGCCCACCATCTATCCACGGCAGAATACTGGTACAACACCTCATACCATTCCTCTCTTCAGAAAACACCGCTCGAAGTAGCCTATGGATACCCACTTCCCAATATTTGCGAGAACATTCTCCCGGATAACCTGACTACCGAAGCTCAGCAGTTTTTCACTGACAGAGATGCACTACTCCAACACCTGAAAACCAACTTAACTGCAGCTCAAGCACGCATGAAGAAGCACGCGGATCGTAAACGAACTGAAAGAGTTCTGGAAGTGGGTGACATGGTGTATCTCAAGATGCAACCCTACTGCCTGAATGCTTTCGGCGCGCGCTCTCACATTAAGCTACAGAGCAAGTACTACGGGCCCTTCCGTGTCACAGCTAAAGTGGGGCGAGTCCATCCATGCTCTTACCTGACAGTACCAACATCCATCCGGTGTTTCACGTCAGCCAGCTGAAGAAGCACGTCAGGCCATCAGCTGTTCCTTGTGCTAACCTTCCTCTGGTTCGAGCAGACGGAATGATACTGACTGAACCAGTCCTGATGCTGGAGACTCGCCAGGTACCGCGCAACAACCTGCCGGTGGTCCAGTGGCTCATCCAATGGGCAAACTTGCCACCTGATGAAGCATGTTGGGAAGATGCGACGTTCATGAAGAAGACATTTCCAGCATTCTTCAAAGCGACCATTGATCGCTGGTTCAACAGATCACCTCCTTCAGGACAAATTCGGTTTTGCACGGGAGCATTGTCAGCCATGAATCTTTAGTTAACAAGTGTATCTCTTCTTTAGTTAACGTCTGGCCCAGATTCACCCTCGACCCGACGATCGGACGGCTCGCGATGCTCATCGTCTCATTGTACCGTTTCAGCCGTTTCCTGTAGTGTTTCTTCCATGGCACTGTAGCCGTCACCCTGTGCCAGTTGGGTTATAAAGCTCACACCCAACGTCTTGTAATGCATCGTTTTTCATGAGACCATTTCATTACTCAAACATATATCTTATAGTAATACAGAAACCCTAGCGGGTGCCTACTTTCCCCACCTATTTGTGTGATCTAGATCGAATCCTCCCCAATTCCTCAATTAGGGTGTGACAGCAGAGGACGTGGAGCAGGGTTTGATCGGTGTTCTCAATTTCCTCGAGCCATCTAAGCAAGAGAGATTTAGGCAAGGCATCGGGGAGTAGGGGCCTTTGGATTTGGCGTTCGTGGGGAGTGGACGACGACGGGGAGGACGGCGACAGCTGGAGGTGATCGCCTGGCTACTGTCTGTGGAAGACGGGGTGGCGGCGGTGGGAAGTCGGCTATGATGGCCCAGTCGGAGGCGGCGGTGGCTTAAACCCTAGGCTTGCCCCTAAACTTTCGGCGGGATGGTGTCGAGCACAGGTCCGGGACATCCTTCATGTAAGTTTTGCACTTTGTGAAAAAGAAAGAAAGGGATTTTGCTAATTTTTTGCCGTCTCAACTTTTTTTAACATAGATGCAGATGCTTATGCATACACACATATACTAACCCATATAAATACATGAGATAATCCTACTCCTATGAGCACATCGGAAAGACTGGGTCAACACATCATCTTGAGATAGACGAAGTTGCTACAAATGCCCTGGTAGTCAATGGGAATTTCTCCTCACATTCAGGGTCGTTGATGGGTTTGTGCGAGCTGTGTGCTCGCATAGGGCCCCCTAATTTTGGTCCAAATACTAGTATTGGTCCAAAGTGTTCACGCTTCATTTTGGGCCTTTGTTGCCTCGTCACGTGAAGTTCTCCATCTAGACCTCTTGGGCTTTGTCGTTTGGAGCCGACCACAGGCAATCTCCGTCCCATACTGATCGAGAGAGAGACGAAAATTGGCTACCTCATGAGTAGAGTTGGTGCAGGTGAGAAGACACGGGACTAGGAGGAGATACGAGTATGGGAGGAAAACTGGCTACCTCGTGATTATAATTTGCGCCTGATTGTGGCAAAGCCAGTGAACCGTCCGAATTGGTAAGTGATCTAACCATGTATGCATTTGAGACTTGGGACTATCAAGTTTTGCATGATCACTTTCTGGAGATAGACAAAGAGTTGATTTTGAAGATCCCGATCAACTCGCGGAAGTAGATGGATTTTTGGGCATGGCGTTATGAAAAAAATAGTGTTTTCCCAGTCAAGTCTGCATATAGAATGTTAGGTGGGAATCAAAAAACAGTGAGAGGATTGGTTGAAGCACCAACTTAGTAATTCTAATTTTGCTGAAACTCGAAAGTCGTGGGTCAAGCTATGGCATGTTCAAGTTCCAGGTAAGGTGAGAATTTTCACATGGAGACTTGCAAAGATGTCGCTTCCAACTTAAGAGATTTGACCAAATAGAAACATGGTTGATTCAGACATCTGCCCTATTTGTAAAGGAGCTTTCAACAACCGGCGTCACACTCTTATTGAATGCAATATAGCGAGGTGTGTGTGGGCACTGTCACACGAGGAGTTGATTGAACATATGATTGTGAACCGAACTGAAAATCCTCGCGTTTGGTTGTTCTGGTTATTTGATACCCTTGGCCAGGAGGAACCAAAAAGGGTCCTTGTTACCCTATAGGCCATTTGGTGGGCTAGGAGAAGAGCCTATTGTAGACGGGCTTAAGCCCATATAAGACAATAATTCTGGTTAATCTCTAAGGCCCGATTCGGTGCATGGCAAGTGGTGAGAAGTTTAGTACCATACTGCTAGTGGAGTGAGAGTGAGACTCCTTTATAAGGGTTGCTCTACCACATGCCATTGGGATCTTGGAAAGCGGAGTTGTACACGCGTGCTCCTCCTCCTCCGTCGCCCGCCTCACCTCGTCACAGCACGCGTGTGCCACAGGGTGCGGAAATGAGCTGATCTAAACCTTATTTTTGCTTGAGAGACTATATAAGGATACACGGGCTAGTGGAGTGAACCCTAACCAGTTCACTCACTCCCTCTTGCACAATCCTAGCCATCATCTACTGTTCCTCTCTCTGTGCTACTTGCAGTGATCCCATCCCGACGACCGCATGCACGGTTGGTCGGGAGAGGAGGTGCCTCCAGAACCCTGTCGTTCGAGATCCTGCCTGAGAGAACGGCAATAAGGTTTTCGGGGAGTGCTACTTGTGAGTTGAATTAGGATTTTCTCGAATAGGAAAGGATGAAGTAGTACAGTAGAGATACGTATTTCTCTCAGTTAAGAACCAAGATTATCAATCCAGTAGGAGAACCACACAGAATCTCGCCAACAGCACCTGCACACACAAAAGCAAATACTTGCACCCAAAGCAAACAAGGGGGTTGTCAATCCCATCGGCGGTTATTTGCAAGGATCAGATCTCATAGTGGTAGGAAAATAGATAAATTGCAAAATAAAATAAATGAAAGTCCAGTAAGGTATTTTTGGATTTTATATATGATAAAAGTAGACCCGAGGGCCATAGTTTTCACCAGAGGCTTCTCTCCCGAACACAAAGCATACGGTGGGTAAACAAATTATTGTTAAGCAATTAATAGAAAAGCGCATAATTATCATGATATTCAACACAATGATCATGTATATAGGCATCATGTTCGAGACAAGTAGAACGACTCCTGCCTGCATCTACTACTATTACTCCACCCATCGACCGTTCCAGCATCCATCTAGGGTATTAAGCTAATAAAAACAGAGTAACACCTTAAGCAAGATGACATGATGTAGACAAAGTAAATCCAACAATATAAATAAACCCCATCTTTTTATCCTTAATAGCAACAATATAAATATGTGTCATATCCCTTTCTATCACTGGGAATGAGCACCGCAAGATTGAACCCATCACAAAGCACCTCTCCCATTGCAAGATAAATCAATCTAGTTGGCCAAACTAAATGAGTAGATCGGAAATAAATACAATGCTATAATAATCATGCATAAAGGAATTCAGATAAGACTCGATTAATATTCATGAAAATTTTGATCATAAACCCATAATTCATCAGATCGCAACAAACACACCGCAAAAGAAGATTACATCAAATAGAACTCTAAGAACATCGAGGAGAACATTCTATTGAAGATCAAAGAGAGAGATGAAGCCATCTAGCTACTAGCTATGGTCCCGTATGTCTGTGCTAAACTACTCATGCATCATCGGAAGGGCAGCAAGGATGATGTAGAAACCCTCTGTGATCTATTCCCCCTCCGGTAGGGTGCCGAAAAAGGCCTCCAGATGGGATCGCGGAAGAACAAAACCTTATGGCGGCGAAATAAATGTTTTGGGTGGTTCTTTGATGTATTGGGAATATTTGGCAATTTATAGAGGTGGAATTTGGTCAAGAGGTGCCACGAGGGCGCACAAGCCTAGGGGGCGCGCATGTCCCCCCTGGCCCCGCCCCTCAAGCTTGTCGCTTCCTCGTGGCTCTTCTGGTCTTCTCCCGAACCTTCGTGGGTCCCTTCTGGTCTAGAAAAAAATAACCTAAAGATTTTTCTCCGTTTGGACTATGTTTGATATTAATTTTCTGAAAAGCCAAAAATAAGCAAAAAATAACCTCTAGCACTAGGCACTATGTTAATAGGTTAGTCCCAAAAAAATGATGTAAAATAGTATACAAATGCATATAGTCCAAGATTGATACTATAATAGCATGGAACAATAAAAATTTATAGATATGTTGGAGACATATCATGCATCCCCAAGTTTAATTTCTGCTCGTCCTCGAATAGGTAAATGATAAAAATAGAATTTTAGAAGTGGAATGCTACCTAACATGTCTATCATGTAATCTTTCTTTTATGGTATGAATATTTAGATCTGAATGATTCACAATTGTCTACAATTTGATATAAAAACATCAACTTAGGCATACTAACAAGCAATCATGTCTTTAAAAATAAAAATGCTAAAGAACGCTATCTCCACAAAATCATATAGCCTTGTCATGCTCCATCTTCTTAACACAAAGTATTTATCATGCACAACCCTGATGACAAGCCGAGCAATTGGTTCATACTTTTTAACGCGCTTTATCTTTTTCAACCCCCACGCAATACATGAGCGCAAGCCATGGACATAGCACTATGGGTGGAATAAAGTACGGTGGTAGAGATTAATATGGAGAAGACAAAAAGTAAGAAAGTCTCGCACCGATGCAGCTAATCAATGGGCTATGGAGATGCCTATCAATTGATGTGGATGCAATGAGTAGGGATTTCCATGCATCAGATGCACTAAGAGCTATAAGTGTATGAAAGCTCAAACTGAAAACTAAGTGGGTGTGCATTCAACTTGCTTGCTCTAGAAGACCCCAGGCATTTGATGAAGGCCATCATTGGAATATACAAGTCAAGTTCTATAATAAAAAAATTCCCACTAATATATGAAAGTGACTACATATGAGAATCTATATGAAACCCATGGTGCTACTTTGAAGCACAAGTGTGGAAAAAGATAGTAATATTGCCCTTTCTCTCTTTTTCTTTCATTTTTTCTCTTTATTTTTTCCTTTTTTGGGGCTCTTTTTGGCCTCTTTATTTATTTATTTCCTAACTGGGACAATGCTCTAATAATGAATAATGACGATCATCACACTTCTGTTTACTTACAACTCAAAATTACAACTCGATACTAGAAGAAAATATGACTCTATATGAATGCCTCTGGTAGTGTACTAGGATGTGCAATGATCTAGCGTAATATGTATAAAAATGATGAACGATGGTTGGGCTACAAATACTATGTCAACTACATGATCATGCAAAGCAATATGACAGTGATGATGTGTGTCATAATAAATGGAACAGTGGAAGTTGCATGGCAGTATATCTCAGAATGGATATGGAAATGCCATAATAGGTAGGTATGATGGCTTTTGAGGAAGATATAAGGAGGCTTATGTGCGGTAGAGCGTATCATATCACGGGGTTTGGATGCACTGATGAAGTTTGCACCAACTCTCAAGGTGAGAAAGGTCAATGCACGGTACCGAAGAGGCTAGCAAATTACGGAAACATGAGAGTGTGTATAATCCATGGACTTACATTAGTCATAAAGAACTCAAATACTTATTGCGGAAATTTATTAGCCCTCGAAGTAAAGTACTACTATGCATGCCCCTAGGGGGATAGATTGGTAGGAAAAGACCATCACTCGTCCCCGACCACCACTCATAAGGAAGACAATATTTCCCTAATAATAAAAGGGCTAACACTTCTTCCTCCCCAATTTTCGTTTGTTTTTCGTACGTCGTAATTTAGTCCGTTCGCTCGCTCGTCTGGTATGTTGTTCGCAACTTCCTGAGTATAATGGGCCAACAAAATTGTTATGGGCCGCTACAAAAGTTTGACCTCACGATATGCCCTCCCCTCCCTTCCGTTATGGGGGGTAGCAAACAAAGTTTGATCTACTTTCATATTCCAATTAATAGTCCCACACTGTCCCTTTATCTCAAATCCTAGCAACTTATATACCTTCGAAGTTGCAAGAATCATCAGCCAGCAAAAAAGGGTGAGATATGAGTGATGTCTACTACGCAACTTTATTCTTGTAGACACGTGTTGGGCCTCCAAGCGCATAATTTTGTAGGACAATAGCAATTTTCCCTCAAGTGGATGACCCAAGGTTTATCAGTCCATGGAAGGAGTAGGATGAAGATGGTCTCTCTCAAACAGCTCTGCAACCAAATAATAAAAAGTCTCTTGTGTCCCCAACACACCAAATACAATGGTAATTTGTATAGGTGCACTAGTTCGGCGAAGAGATGGTGATACAAGTGTAATATGGATAGTGGATATTGATTTTTGTAATAAGAACAATAAAAAACAGCAAGGTAGCAATTGATAAAATGGAGCACAAATGGTATTGCATTGCTTGAAAATGAGGCCTAGGGTCCGTACTTTCGCTAGTGAAATCTCTCAACAATGCTAATATAATTGGATCACATAACCATCCCTCAAAGTGCGATGAAGAATCACTCCAAAGTTCTTATCTAGCAGAGAACATAAGAAGAAATTGTTTGTAGCTATTCTTTCCGATCGATCTATCCAAGAGTTCATACTAAAATAACACCAAGTTATTCTTTCCGATCGATCTATAAATAGTTTGTACTAAAATAACACCAAGTTATTCTTTCTGACCGATCTAATCTACCTCTTGAGCTTGCATTGGTTTTTCTATTGAAGAGGAAAGGGTGACGTAACAAAGTAGAGTAAGTATTTCCCTCAATTTTGAGAACCAAGGAATCAATCCAATAGTAGATAACACACAAGCTACCAAATACCTGCACAGACAAACACCAACTTGCACCCAACGCGATAAAGGGGTTGTCAATCCCTTCATGGATATTTGCAAAGTGAGTTCTGATATAGATGGATAAATGGTAAAGTAACATTTTTGGTATTTTTGTTTTATGGAACGGAAAGTAAAAGATTGCAAAGAAAGTAAATATGAAACTAAAATTGTAGATCGGAAACTTATATGATGGAAAGTAGACCCAGGGCCATAGGTTTCACTAGAGGCTTCTCTCGAGATAGAAAATATTACGGTTGGTGAAAAAATTACTGTCGAGTAATTGATAGAAAAGCACAAAGTTATGACGATATCTAAGGCAATGATCATGAATATAGGCATCACATCCATATCAAGTAGACCGACTCCTGCCTGCATCTACTACTATTACTCCACACATCGACCGACTCCTGCCTGCATCTAGAGTATTAAGTTCAAAAGAACAAAGTAACACATTAACTAAGATGACATGATGTAGCAGGATAAACTCAAGCAATATGATGAAAACCCCATCTTGTTATCCTCGATGGCAACAATACAATACGTATCGATTCTCCTTTTGTCACTAGGATCGAGCACCACAAGATTGAACTGAAAGCTAAGCACTTCTCCCAATGCAAGAAAAACCAATCTAGTTGGCCAAACCAAATAAATAGTTCGAATAGACTTGCAAATATATCAAATCATGCATAAAAAGAATCCAGAGAAGATTCAAATAATATTCATAGATAAGCTGAGCATAAATCCACAATTCATCGGATCTTGGCAAACACACTGTAAAAAGAGTATTACATCGAATAGATCTCCAAGAACATCGAGGAGAACTTTGTATTGAGAATCAAAGAGAGAGAAGAAGCCATCTAGCTACTAGCTATGGACCCGTAGGTCTGTGGTAAAGTACTCACGCTTCATCGGAGAAGCAATGGTGTTGAAGTAGAAGCCCTCCGTGATCGAATCCCCCTTCGGCAGGACACCGGAAAAGGCCCCTAGACGGGATCTCACAGGTACAGAAGGTTGCGGCGGTGGGAAAGTGGTTTCGTGGCTCACCTAGAGGGTTTTGGGATATTTGAGAATATATAGGCAGAAGAAATAGGTCGGTGGAGTCACGAGGGGCCCACAAGGGTGGGGGCGCGTCCTACCCCCCGGGCGCACCTCCTGACCTTGTGGCCGCCTTATGGCTTTCCTCACGTACACTCCAAGCCCTTTGGATGTCTTCTGGTCCAAAAAAATCATCGCGAAAGTTTCATTCCATTTGGACTCCGTTTGGTATTCCTTTTCTGTGAAACTCTAAAACAAGGAAAAATAGGAACTGGCACTGGGCTATAGGTTAGTCCCAAAAATCATATAAAATAGCATATTAATGCATATAAAACATCCAAAATAGATAATATAATAGCATGGAACAATCAAAAATTATAGATATGTTGGAGACGTATCAATCTATCAAGAGTTCATACTAAAATAACACCAAAGCAAATTCAGATTCATAGTACTCAATCCATCACGAAGAACCAAAAAGAGTGCCAATAGATTTCTACCGGAGAAACAAAAAACAAGAACGTGCATCAACCCCTATGCATAGATTACCCCAATGTCACCTCAGGAATCCACGAGTTGAGTGCCAAAACATATCTCAAGTGAAACAATATGATACCCCATTTTCACCATGAGTATTCATATGCAAGACATATATCAAGTGCTCCCAAATCCATAAAAGTATTCAATCCGATAAAATGAAATGTCAAAGGTAAAACTGAATTCACAACAAGATAGAGAGGGGAAAACACCATATGATCCGACTATATTAACAAAGCCCGTGATAGATCAAGATCATGACATTTCAAGAATAAGAGAGAGAGAGAGAGATTAAACACATAGCTACTAGTACAAACCCTCACCCTCGAGGGTGGACTACTCCCTCCTCATCATGGTGGTCGCCAGGATGATGAAGATGGCCACCGGTGATGATTTCCCCCTCCAGCAGGGTGCCGGAATAGGGCCCCGATTGGTTTTTGGTGGCTACAGAGGTTTGCAGCGGTGGAACTCCCGATCTAATGTTTCTTTTCGGGGGTTTCTATATTTATAGGAATTTTTGGCATCGAGAACAAGTCAGGGGGTCAACGAGTCAACCACAAGGATGGAGGGCGCCCCCCCCCTGGGGGGGGGGGGGGGTAGGGCGCACCCTCCAACCTTCTGGTTAGCTCAGGACTCTTATGGGCCAACTCCTTTGCTCCAGGGGCTTCTTCTGGTCCGTAAAAATCACCTCAAATTTTCAGCTCACTTGGACTCCGTTTGATATTCCTTTTTTGTGAAACTCAAAAACAAGGAAAAAACATAAACTGGCACTGGGCTCTAGGTTAATAGGTTTGTCCCCAAAATCATATAAAATAGCATATAAATGCATATAAAACATCCAAGATAGATAATATAATAGCATGGAACAATCAAAATTTATAGGTACGCTGGAGACGTATCAAGCATCCCCAAGCTTAATTCCCGTTCGTCCTCAAGTAGGTAAATGATGAAAACAGAATTTTTGATGTGGAATGTTACCTAACATATTTATTAAAGTAATCTTCTTTATTGTGGCATGAATATTCAGATCCATAAGATTCAAAACAAAAGTTTAATATTGACATAAAACAATATTACTTCAAGCATACTAACAAAGCAATTATGTCTTCTCAAAATAACATGGCCAAAGTAAGCTTATCCGTACAAAATCATATAGTATGGCCATGCTCCGTCTTCATCACATAAAATATTTAAATCATGCACAACCCCGATCACAAGCCAATCAATTGTTTCATAATTTTGATGTTCTCAAACCTTTTCAACTTTCACGCAATACATGAGCGTGAACCATGGACATTGCACTATAGGTAGAATAGAAGGTGGTTGTGGAGAAGACAAAAAGAAGGAGATAGTCCCACATCAACTAGGCGTATCAACGGGCTATGGAGATGCCCATCAATAAATATCAATGTGAGTGAGTAGGGATTGCCATGCAACGGATGCACTAGAGCTATAAGTTTATGAAAGCTCAAAAAGAAAACTAAGTGGGTGTGCATCCAACTTGCTTGCTCATGAAGACCTAGGGCGATTTGAGGAAGCCCATTGTTGGAATATACAAGCCAAGTTATATAATGAAAAATTCCCACTAGTATATGAAAGTGAAAACATATGAGACTCTCTATCATGAAGATCATGGTGCTACTTTGAAGCACAAGTGTGGCAAAAGGATAATAACATTGTCCCTTCTCTCTTTTTCTCTTTTTTTTATTTGGGCCTTCTCTGATTTTTTTGGCCTTCTCTCTTTTTTTTGTTTATTTCCTCACATGGGACAATGCTCTAATAATGAAGATCATCACACTTTTATTTACTTACATTAAAAAAATTACAACTCGATACTTAGAACAAAATATGACTCTATGTGAATGCCTTCGGCGGTGTACTGGGATGTGCAACGAATCAAGAGTGACATGTATAAAAAATGATGAATGGTGTCTTTGCCACAAATATGGTGTCAACTACATGATCATGCATAGCAATATGACAATGATGGACGTGTCATAATAAACGGAACGATGGAAAGTTGCATAGCAGTATATCTCAGAATGGCTATGGAAATGCCATAATAGGTAGGTATGGTGGTTTTTCTGAGGAAGGTATATGGTGGGTTTATGGTACTGGCGAAAGTTGCACGGTACTAGAGAGACTAGCAATGGCGGAAAGGTGAGAGTGTGTATAATCCATGGACTCAACATTAGTCATAAAGAACTCACATACTTATTGCAAAAATCTATTAGTCATCGAAACAAATTACTACACGCATGCTCCTAGGGGATAGATTGGTAGGAAAATACCATCGCTCGTCCCGGATCGTCACTCGTAAGGAAGACAATCAAAAAATATCTCATGCTCCAACTTCGTTACATAACATTTCACCATACGTGCATGCTACGGGACTCACAAACCATAACACAAGTATTTCTTAAATTCACAACTACTCACTAGCATGACTTTAATATCACCATGTTCATATCTCAAAACAATCATAAGGAATCAAACTTCTCATAGTATTCAATGCACTTTATATGAACTTTTTTATTATATTCCTCTTGGATGCCTATCATATTATGACTAAATTTAAAACCAAAGCAAATTACCATGCTGTTTTAAAGACTCTCAAAATAATATAAGTGAAGTGCGAGAGTTCATCAATTTCTATAAAATAAAACCACCACCGTGCTCTAAAAACATATAAGTGAAGCATTAGAGCAAATTTGCCTAGCTCAAAAGATATAAGTGAAGCACATAGAGTATTCTAATAAATCACGATTCATGTGTGTGTCTCTCAAAAGGTGTGTACAGCAAGGAGGATTGTGGAAAACTAAAAATCAAAGACTCAAATCATACAAGACGCTCCAAGCAAAACACATATCATGTGGTGAATAAAAACATAGCCTCAAGTAAAGTTACCAATAGACGAAGACGAAAGAGGGGATGCCTTCCGGGGTATCCCCAAGCTTAGGCTCTTGGTTGTCCTTGGATATTACCTTGGGGTGCCTTGGGCATCCCCAAGCTTAGGCTCTGGCCACTCCTTATTCCATAGTCAATCAAATCCTTACCCAAAACTTGAAAACTTCACAACACAAAACTCAACAGAAAATCTCATAAGCTCCGTTAGTATAAGAAAATAAATCACAACTTTTGGTACTGTTGTGAACTCATTCTTTATTTATATTGGTGTAATATCTACTGTATTCCAACTTTTACATGGTTCATACCCCCCGATACTAGCCATAGATGCATCAAAATAAGCAAACAACACGCGAAAAACAGAATCTGTCAAAAATAGAATAGTCTGTAGTAATCTGGAGATTTCGAATACTTATGTAAATCCAAAAATACTGAAAAATTAGGAAGACCAAAGCAATTTGTTTATTAATATTCTTCAAAAATAATCAGTATTTTATCTCGCTCGTGCTAAAAATGAGAATTGTTTTCCTGAGCGCAAAAGTTTTTGTTTTTCAGCAAGATCAAATCAACTATCACCGTAAGTTCTCCCAAAGGTCTTGGCGAAAACACTAATAAAAACATAAAACCACATCTAACCAGAGGCTAGATGAATTATTTAATGCAAAACAGAACCTAAAAAGCAAAAACAAAATAAAGTTGGGTTGCCTCCCAACAAGCGATATTGTTTAACGCCCTTAGCTAGGCATAAAGCACGAATAGATCTAAGTATTATCATCTTTGGCATGCAATCCATAAGTGGCTCTCATAATAGATTCATATGGCAATTTAATTTTGTTTCTAGGGAAGTGTTCCATGCCTTTCCTTAACGGAAATTGAAATCTAATGTTTCCTTCTTTCATATCAATAATTGCACCAATCGTTCTAAGGAAAGGTCTATCAAGAATATTAGGACATGTAGGATTGCAATCTATATCAAGAAAAATGAAATCTAGGGGCACATAATTCCTATTTTCAACAATAAGAACATCATTAATCCTTCCCATAGGTTTGTTAATAGTGGAATCCGCAAGATGCAAATTTATGGAACAATCATCAAATTCACAGAAACCTAACACTGATGTGGAATTCATAGAAACCTAACACAAGTTTTTGGAATCATGGAAACACTAGCATCCAAATCACACAAAGCATGGCATTCCTAATCTTTAATATTAATCTTAATAGTAGGTTCCCACTCATCATAAACTTTTCTAGGGATAGAAACTTCCAATTCAAGCTTTTCTTCAAAAGATTGCATCATAGCATCAACGATATATTTAGTAAAAGCTTCATTTTGACTATAGTCATGAGGAGAATTCAACATTGATTGCAACAAGGAAATACAATCTATTAAAGAACAATTATCATAATTAAATTCCTTGAAATCCAAAAGAGTGGGTTCAGTGCTATTTAAAGTTTTGACCTTTCGAATCCCACTTTTATCAATATTTGCACCAAGATCTAAAAACTCCGAATCATTGGGATGCATTCTACCTAAAGTTAACTCATCTCCAGTCCCATCTTTATCAACATTTATATTAGAAAAAAAAGATTCAATAGGAGTCACATCAATCACTTTAAGATCTTCATCATTATTCAAAGCCTCTAGTTTGGCGGCCATTTTGTTTACTAAAGTAGCTTGTTTATCAGAAATTTGACCTACTAAATTTTCAAGATACGCAAACTGAAATCTCAAACCATAAAATTCCTTAGACATATCATCAAGGTCTTTACTCATGTATTCCATAAAACTTTTCTGCTCCTTGAGCTTGTTTCTAAAGAAATTGTTGTGGTCAAATTGCAAAGACATGAAGCTTCTAACATTATTTTCAATTTTGTCTAACCTCCTAAGGTGAGGGTCAACGTTTTTTGGAGGAATAATTGTGACAAGGCAAACAATCCAACACACGAGCACACACAAAGCAAATGAACAGAAGAGGGGCAAAGAAAAGGCAAATCTTTTCGAAACTCATTTTAGAAGTGGGGGAGAGGAAAACGAGAGGCGAATGGCAAATAATGTAAATGTGAGGGATGAGAGTTTATGATGGGTACTTGGTATGTCTTGGCCTGGCGTAGATCTCGCCGACAACGGCGCCATAAATTCTTCCCGGCACCTCTTGAGCTTGCGTTGGTTTTTCCCTTGAAGAGGAAAGGGTGATGCAACAAAGTAGAGTAAGTATTTCCCTCAGTTTTGAGAACCAATATATCAATCCAGTAGGAGACAATGCACAAGCCATCAAATACCTACACAAACAAACACCAACTTGCACCCAACATGATAAAGGGGTTGTCAATCCCTTCACGGTTATTTGCAAAGTGAGATCTAATATAGATGGATAAACGGTAAAGTAATATTTTTGGTTTATGGAATGGAAAGTAAAAGATTGCAAAGAAAGTAAATAGAAAACTAAAATTGTAGATCGGAAATTTATATGATGGAAAGTAGACCCGGGGGCCATAGGTTTTACTAGAGGCTTCTCTCAAGATAGAAAATATTATGGCGGGTGAACAAATTACTGCCGAGCAATTGATAGAGAAGCACAAAGTTATGATGATATCTAACGCAATGATCATGAATATAGGCATCACGTCTGTATCAAGTAGACCGACTCCTGCCTGCATCTACTACTATTACTCCACACATCGACCGACTCATGCCTTCATCTAGAGTATTAAGTTCATAAGAACAGAGTAATGATACGTCTCAAACGTATCTATAATTTTTGATTGTTCCATGCTATTATATTATCTATCTTGGATGTTTTATATGCATTTATATGCCATTTTATATGATTTTTGGGACTAGCCTATTAACCTAGAGTCCAGTGGAAGTTTCTGTTTTTTCCTTGTTTTTAAGTTTCGCGGAAAAGGAATATCAAACGGAGTCCAAATGAGATGAAAATTTACGGTGATTTTTTATGGACCAGAGGAAGCCCCGAAGCAAAAGAGTTAGGCCATAAGAGTCCCGAGCCAACCACAAGGTTGGAGGGCACGCCCTCCCCCCCCCCCGGCGCACCCTCCGTCCTTGTGGTTGACTCGTGGACCCCCTGACTTGTTCTCGATGCCAAAATTCCTATAAATATAGAAACCCCCGAAAATAAACCTATATCAGGAGTTCCGCCGCCGCAAGCCTCTGTAGCCACCAAAAACCAATCGGGGCCCTATTCCGGCACCCTGCCGGAGGGGGAAATCATCACTGGTGGCCATCTTCATCATCCCGACGCTCTCCATGACGAGGAAGGACTAGTTCACCCTCGGGGCGGAGGGTATGTACCAGTATCTATGTGTTTGATCACTCTGTCTCTCTCTCTCTAGTGTTCTTGATTTGGCATGATCTTGATGTACCGTGAGCTTTGCTATTATAGTTGGATCTTATGATGTTTCTCCCCCTCTATCTTCTTGTAATGGATTGAGTCTTCCCTTTGAAGTTATCTTATCGGATTGAGTCTTTAAGTATTTGAGAACACTTGATGTATGTCTTGCATGTGCTTATCTATGGTGACAACGGGATATTTACGTGATCTACTTGATGTATGTTTTGGTGATCAACTTGCGGGTTTCGTGACCTCGTGAACTTATGCATAGATGAATCTTTCAATGATGAGCATGATTGCAATGTTGTTAGTAAGAATTCTTTGAATATCCATAATGCTAATGATATGCAAAGCTACAAGCTTGGGGATGCTATGTTTAATGAAGATAATATTGAAAGAATAAAAATTGTGTGCAATCCGGTAGAAACTTCGGGGCACTCTTTGAAGTTATTTGTGTTGGTTTGAATAGATGAATCTGAGATTGTGTGATGCATATCGTATAATCAAACCCACGAATACTTGTGGTGACAATGGAGTATCTAGGTGACATTAGGGTTTTGGTTGATGTGTGTCTTAAGGTGTTATTTTAGTACGAACTCTAGGGCTGTTTGTGACACTTATAGGAATAGCCCAATAGATTGATCAGAAAGAATAACTTTGAGGTGGTTTCGTACCCTACAATAATCTCTTCGTTTGTTCTCCGCTATTAGTGACTTTGGAGTGACTCTTTGTTGCATGTTGAGGGATTGTTATATGATCTAATTATGTTATCATTGTTGAGAGAACTTGGTGAAAGTATGAACCCTAGGCCTTGTTTCGAAGCATTGCAATACTGTTTTCGCTCACTTTTACCACTTGTTACCTTGCTGTTTTTATATTTTCAGATTACAAAAACCTATATCTACCCTCCATATTGCACTTGTATCACCATCTCTTCGCCGAACTAGTGCACCTATACAATTTACCATTGTATTGGGTGTGTTGGGGACACAAGAGACTCTTTGTTATTTGGTTGTAGGGTTGTTTGAGAGAGACCATCTTCATACTACGCCTCTCATGAATTGATAAACCTTAGGTCATCCACTTGAGGGAAATTTGCTACTGTCCTACAAAACTTTGCGCTTGGAGGCCCAACACGAGTCTACAAGAAGAAGGTTGCGTAGTAGACATCAAGCTCTTTTCTGGTGCCGTTGTCGGGGAGGTTAGTGCTTGAAGGTATATCTTTAGATGTTGCAATCGAATCTTTTAGTGTATTGTTTTATCACAAGTTTAGTCTATAAAATAAAACTACAAAAAAAGGAATTGAGGTTGCCTCATATGCTTCATATTTTTAATGTCTTTTGTGAAAATGATGGAAGGAAAATTGTGCTCAAGTGTTAGAACAAGAAATCAATAAAATGTTTGGCACAAAATCTTTCAATGATGAGCATGATTGCAATGTTGTTAGTATGAATTCTTTGAATATCCATGATGCTAATGATATGCAAAGCTACAAGCTTGGGGATGCTATGTTTAATGAAGATAATATTTTCTCTCCCCTAAGTTTTGATGAGCAAATTTATTATGATGAAAGCATGCCTCCTCTTTATGATGATTATTGTGATGACTTGTATGCTATAAAGAATAATGATAACCATGAAACTTGTCATCATGATTTTAATTTTCAATTGGACTATGCCTCACGTGATAGTCATTTTGTTGAGTTTGCTCCCACTACTATTCACGAGAATAAATTTGCTTATGTGGTGAGTAGTAAAATTTATATGCTTGTGCATCATGAAAATAATGCTTTATGTGATGGTTATATTGTTGAATTCATTCATGATGCTACTGAAAATTATTATGAGAGAGGAACATATGCTTCTACATATTGCAATAATATCAAGTTTCCTCTCTATGTGTTGAAATTTTTGTAATTGCACTTGTTTTGCCTTCCTATATATGCAAGTTGATTCTTGTTCCCATAAGTTGTTTGCTAACAAAATCCCTATGCATAGGAAGTGGTTTAGGCTTAAATGTTCTAGTCATATGCTTCATGATGCTCTCTTTGCATTTCAATTCTTTACTTTTATGTGAGCATCATTGAAATCATCATGCCTAGCTAAAAAGGCATTAAAGAAAAGTGCTTGTTGGGAGACAACCCAATATTTACCCCTACTGTTTTTGTGTTCACATGATTAAGATACTGTAGTAATCATGTTTTATAGCTTTTGTTTCAATAAAGTGCCAAGTAAGACCTTTGGGATGATCTATGGTGATAGTTGATTTGATCTTGCTGGAAAACAGAAACTTTTGCACTCAGGAAAACAATTATAAATTTTAATGGAAGCATGATAAAATAATGATTCTTTTTGCAGAAGATTAACATACAAATTGCCCATGTTTTACTAATTTTTCAGAATTTGTGGAGTTACATAAGTATTCGAGAGTTACATATTACTACAGACTGTTCTGTTTTTGACAGATTCTGTTTACGATGCATAGTTTGCTTGTTTTCTAGTTTCTATGGCTTATATTGCTTAATATAAATTGTAGAAATTATAGGGCACAGTAGGCATCATGTGAGAAAAATTATGAATATTGTCTTGACAGTACCTAAGTGGTGATTTGCTTTCTTATACTAATGGAGCTTACGAGTTTTCTGTTGAGTTTTGTGTTGTGAAGTTTTCAAGTTTTGGGTAAACTTTTGATGGGCTACGGAATAAGGAGTGGCAAGAGACTAAGCTTGGGGATTCCCAAGGCACCCCAAGGTAATATTCAAGGACAGCCAAGAGCCTAAGCTTGGGGATGCCCCGGATGGCATCCCCTCTTTCGTCTTCATTCATCGGTAACTTTACTTGGAGCTATATTTGAATTCATCACATGATATGTACTATCATTGCAATGTCATTTTATTTTGTTTTGCTTGCTGTTTGAATAAAGTACTTAAGATCTGAAATTTTATTTATGAGAAGGAGTCTTCACATAGTTACATAATTATTCAACTACTCATTGATCTTCACTTATATCTTTTGGAGTAGTTTGTCATTTGCTCCAGTGCTTCACTTATACCTTTTTAGAGCACGGCGGTGGTTTTATTTTGAAGAAATTGTTGAACTCTCATGCTTCACTTATATCATTTTGAGAGTCTCTTAACAGCATGGTAATTTGCTTTGGTTATAATTAAATCTAGTCCTAATATGATAGGCATCCAAGAGGGATATAATAAAAACTTTCATATAAAGTGCATTGAATACTATGAGAAGTTTGATTCCTTATGATTGTTTTGAGATATGAAGATGGTGATATTAGAGTCATGCTAGTGAGTAGTTGTGAATTTGAGAAATACTTGTGTTGAGGTTTGTGAGTCCCGTAGCATGCACGTATGGTGAAATGTTATGTAACGAAGTTGGAGCATGAGATATTTTTTGTCTTCCTTATGAGTGACGATCCGGGACGAGCGATGGTATTTTCCTACCAATCTATCCCCCTAGGAGCATGCGTGTAGTAATTTGTTTTGATGACTAATAGATTTTTGCAATAAGTATGTGAGTTCTTTATGACTAATGTTGAGTCCATGGATTATACACACTCTCACCCTTCCACCATTTCTAGCCTCTCTTGTGCCGCGCAACTTTTGCCGGTACCATACACCCATCGTATATCATCCTCAAAACATCCACAATACCTACCCATTATGGCATTTCCATAGCCATTCCGAGATATATTTCCATGCAACTTTCCACCATTCCATTTATTGTGACATGCTCCATCATTGTCATATTGCTTTGCATGATCATGTAGTTGACATCTCATTTGTGGCAAAGCCACCTTTCATAATTCTTTCATACATGTCACTCTTGATTCATTGCATATCTCGGTACACCGCTAGAGGCATTCATATAGAGTCATATTTTGTTCTAAGTATCTAGTTGTAATTCTTGAGTTGTAAAGTAAATAAAAGTGTGATGACTTTCATTATTAGAGCATTGTCCCATGTGAGGAAATAAGAAATAGGTAAGGCCAAAAAAGAGAAGGCCCAAAAAAACAAAAAATGAGAGAAAAAGAGAGAAGGGGCAATGCTACTATCCTTTTACCACACTTGTGCTTCAAAGTAGCACCATGATCTTCATGATAGAGAGTCTCATATGTTTTCAGTTTCATATACTAGTGGGAATTTTTCATTATAGAACTTGGCTTGTATATTCCAACGATGGGCTTCCCCAAATTGCCCTAGGTCTTCATGAGCAAGCAAGTTGGATGCACACCCACTTAGTTTTCTTTTTGAGCTTTCATAAACTTATAGCTCTAGTGCATCCGTTGCATGGCAATCCCTACTCACTCACATTGATATCTATTGATGGGCATCTCCATAGCCCGTTGATACGCCTAGTTGATGTGAGACTATCTCCTTCTTTTTGTCTTCTCCACAACCACATTCTATTCCACCTATAGTGCTATGTCGATGGCTCACGCTTAGGTATTGCGTGAAAGTTGAAAAAGTTTGAGAACATCAAAAGTATGAAACAATTGCTTGGCTTGTCATTGGGGTTGTGCATGATTTGAATATTTTCTGTGATGAAGATGGAGCATAGCCAAACTATATGATTTTGTAGGGATAAGCTTTCTTTGGCCATGTTATTTTGAGAAGACATAATTGCTTTGTTAGTATGCTTGAAGTAATATTGTTTTTATGTCAATATTAAACTTTTGTTTTGAATCTTACGGATCTGAACATTCATGCCACAATAAAGAAGATTACATTGATAAATATGTTAGTAGCATTCCACATCAAAAATTCAGTTTTTATCATTTACCTACTCGAGGATGAGCAGGAATTAGGCTTGGGGATGCTTGACACCACTACAAAAAAAAGACACATCCGTGACATTTTGGACCGAACGAAATTTTTTTCTGTCATACATATGACACTTCTATGACGATAATTGTGACAAAACCCGGTATCATCATAGATGTGGTGGGCTCCTACTTCTATGACAAAAAATCATGACAGAAAATGGGCTTTTCGTCCTGGGCGGGCTGGAGACGCAGCTGCATGACATTCTTTGGGCCGTCCATGATGGAAAAAACCGTGGTAGAAGCGAGGGGGAGGAAAATTTTGGGGAGTTCCCGGTTATGGTGGGAGGTCGGGGGCCGAGCGAAGCGCGTTTCTCTCGTACACGTACGCGCATGTGTGTGAGGCGTTGGCTCTAACTGAACCCGAGAGAGGCGTTGGGCTCTAACTGAACTCGAGCGATTGCACTGCAGGCTACGCGTTACTGAACCCGAGTGATCGATCGATGGCTGTTAACTGGACCCGATCGAGCGATTCCTTCGCTAGTGCTCCTAACTGAAGCCGATCGATGCTGCCTCTGGGATGAACAGTGAGTGTTGCGGGGGGGGGGGTTGGATGAACAGTTAGCGGTGGCGTTGCCTCTGGATGAATAGGACCCCGTGGTGTGGTGGAGGGCTGGATGAACAATAGACGGTGGAGGGGTGCCCGTGGAGGGGTGGTTGAACAGGACCCCGTGGTATGGAGGGCTGGATGAACAGCAGACGATGGAGGGGTGCCCGTGGAGGGGTGGTTGAACAGTAGCTGGTGAAGTAGCGCGCGGTGGAGGCTGGATGAACAGGAGCCCGTGGAGGCTGGAGGAGGTCGACGGTAGCCCGTGTAGGCTGGAGGAGGTCGACGGTGGAGATGAACAGTATCCCGTGGAGTCCCGTTTTGCGGTACGCCACACCCCCCGATGAACAGGACCCCCATTTCAACCATAGGAGGTCCGTTTCGTCCGTTTTGCGGTACGCCACACCCCTCCCGATCAACAGGACCCCCGTTTCGACCGTAGGAGGTCCGCTTCGTCTGTTTTGCGGTACGCCACACCCCTCCCGATCAACAGGACCCCCGTTTCGACCGTAGGAGGTCCGTTTCCTCCGTTTTGCGGTATGCCAGACCCCTCCCGATCAACAGGACCCCGTTCTGAACGTAGGAGGTCCGTTTCCTCCGTTGTGCGGTACGCCAGGCCTCGTTTCAATCGCATGTTCCGTCCAAGCCCTCCCGATGAACACGACCACACATTCCGTTCCGACCCAGCCGGTTGGCTCCCACGCGTTCCATTGCCTCCCGATGAACACGACGCATTTTGTTGCCTCCCCATGAACACGACGATGATGTTGTTTCTCCGTTCCGACCCAGCCATGTACACGAGCCCTACCGTACATATGCGTGAGAAGGTGTTCGAGACCCCGCCCGTATGTACACATACGTGGCCGTATTTTCTTTCTTGCACCCTGGCCGCCGTACGTACGTGTACATGCTACGTGCGCGCCTCTACTACGACACATACGTGCCTCTACTACGACATGTGCATGCCTCTACATCCACCAGTATATATGTACGTACACGTTCGTGACCAGAATGACAACGCTATGTACGCTTCGACCAAGTGGGTCCCGACTGTCAGGCACTTCCTTGCCTGCGAAGATGTAGCTGGTGGGTCCCAGCAGTCAGGGGGGCGAATCGTTTTTTTGCCCAGACGCACTTCCTTGCGTGCGAAGATGTAGCTGGTGGGTCCCAGCAGTTAGGGTCAAATGTTTTTTTCACGAAATACGGTGGCCCGTCCGGTGGGTCCCCGCTATCAGGTGGAGGAATAATTATTTTGCACGTAATAAGGAGGCACTTCCTTGCTGCGGCCGTAGACCCAGCTGTCAGCCTCTCCACGTACAGTCCACGTCCGATGGAAGCCGTTCCTTAACCACATTGGCCACGCCGCGCCGAGAGCACCAGGGCGGTGGACGACGGCGAGGCCTAGGAAGGGGACGACGCGGAACCGAGGAAGACAAAGCAGTGGATGCCCACGCATAGAGGAGTACGAGGGTTCACTGGTTCGCTGTGGTGTGAGGCTGCCGTCGCCACAGAATAACAGGGGGTGTGGGTGAGTAGAGGGATGGCCTGGCCAGCGGTGGGAGTAGTAGGGGGCGGTGAGGCCTCCGCCGCATCGTGGCCGGCCACGGGAGGCAGGAGCACGAGGCACGACCGGCGCTGGTTTGGGCGGCTGGAGCAAGAAGACCAGAGGTTGAAGAAGCACTACGGCCGTTAGATGGACATCGTACGGTCACTGGAGCTAGAATCGTGCATATTGACTAAGTTGACAAAGCCATCTGTCCCCGTCAACTTAGTAGGCCCACAAGTCAGCCTGGCACTATACTGGGTCCCAGCTAACAGGGGGAGTATTCATTTTTTTTTGTGCGTAATAAGGAGGCACTTCCTTGCGTGCGAAGATATAGCTGGTGGGTCCGAGGTGTCAGTGGCGGTAATGTTTTTTCGCGAAATACAGAGGCCCTTTCGGTGGGTCCCTGATGTCAGGTGGAGGAATCATTATTTTGCGCGTAATAAGGAGGCATTTCCTTGCATGCGGCCGCGGACCCAGCTATCGGCCTCTCCACGTACAGTCCACTTCAGATGCATGTCGATCGTTGACCATGTTGACCAGGCCGCGTCGAGAGCACCAGGGCGGTGGACGACGGCGAGGCCTAGGAAGGGAATGACACAGAGGCAGGGAAGACTCGGCAGTTGTTTCCCATGCGGAGGGGAGTACGATTGTATGAGGGTTTACTGGTTCGTCTGTCGTCGCTGGAGAATAACAGCAGGTGTGGGTGAGTAGAGGGATGGCTAGGCCAGCGATGGGAGTACGGTGGGGTGGTGAGGCCTGCGCGACAGCATAGCCGGCCACGGGGAGGAGGGAGCAGGCAGTCCCGCCGGCACTTGTTTGAGCGGCTGGAGCAGGAAGAGCAGAGATTGAAGAAGCACGACGGCCGTTCGATGAACATCCAACAGTCACTGCTTGTGCGTCAACCTTTTTTTAGGAAAGCCTCAAATCTATGGAAAACATCATACATCCCATCTGCCATTATTTCTAATAATTTACAGCCCATTGGCTAATTCTTAAGGTTTTTTCTGGAGCCCATATTCTTTTTGTTAGCATTACAGCCCATATTGTGGCCACGGTCAAAAAATTATACGAAATTTTGCATATTTCGATGCGGTCTGAACTGTTTTTAATACCGAAATTTTGACTCACATTCAAACTGATTTTAAAAATAAATGTATATCAATATAAATTCCAACAAATTCTCCACGCATGAAAATTAATGTAATTTAAAATATCGAAATGAAAAAAAAGATATTTGAAACTAATTGCTGGTTTGATGTGTTCTAAAAATGTACAACCCATTTCTCAGTACTAATAGGCCATTTTCTCGGCCAGCCGAATGAAGCTCTCCTTGTCTTGAAAGATTTGCAGCCCAATAGGCCTGACAAAGCGACTTACTTAGCAAATCACAAAAAAACTGGGTTGTGGCGGTGGACCTAGCTGTCAGCCTCTCCACGTACAATACTCTTCCGATGGAAGTCGGTCGTTGACCACGCCGCACCGAGAGCACCAAGGCGGTAGACGACGACGAGGCCTAGAAAGGGGACGATGCGGAGCCGGGGAAGACGCGGCAGTGGATGCCCACACGGAGAGGAGTATGAGGGTTCACTAGTTCGGCTGCGGCGTGAGGCCGCCGTCACCGCAGAATAACAGGGGGTGTGGGTGAGTAGAGGGATACCCTGGGCCAGCAGTGGGAGTAGTAGGGGGCGGTGAGGCCTCCGCGGCATCACAGCCGACCACGAGATGCAGGAGCACGCGGCACGACCGGTGCTGCTTTGGGCGGCTAGAGCAAGAAGACGAGATATTGAAGAAGAATGTCGGCCGTTGGATGTAAATCCAACGCCTTCTTAGGCTTCGACCTACTGGCCCACATGTCAGCCAGTCCATTTGTTTTTTAGTCCATTTGGTGGGCTGGGTGAAACAATGATGTAGCATCTATGCAGCCCGTTTAAATCCCGTTTGCATTTTTCTCAAAATCCGCGGACTTGCTGGGCTAGGTGAAAATATCATGTTGGGCTAGACGGAGAAATGTTATAAAAACATAAACACATGATTGCACGTCAGTAAAATCTTTGCAAGCTTATGTACGCAACCACTAGGAGTTAACTTGCCAAGTTATATATAAATAATAATAATAATTATTCTATAAGAACTTTCAACTTACGAAATAAAATATCATTTTAATTTGATGAGTTAATAGTACGTGGGGTATTATTATTATTTAGGCTAGACGTGGGACAGTTGAGTTGGTTCTAGGGGAAAGTACTGGGAGAAAACTCAGTTTACATCGAAAAAGAAAGTGGGAGAAAATTCAGAGACCTGCGGGGTCCACCTGAGGAGGGGAATATGTTGGGAGGAAGGAGATTCAAAGCACAGTAGCCGAGTGAACTAGTTTTTTTACGGACAGTGAAATAGTTTACATACATAAGCAAATAGCCACTAAAAAAGCAATCAGGTTAATGGGTTCTTAAAAGAAATATTTTGGACAAAACAGATAATTACGACACATGGCTAATGCATGAAACACTCAGATGATAAAGGTGCTTATAAACAGATAAAGTACAACATCTAGACCTTCCTGGCACGCTTGATCATGACGCTGCGACTGTCTGTGTACTCGTCGGTTACGGGAAGTAGACACGCCCTCATGTCCAAGATCTGCATGTACATGTCGTAGCATGCGCATGCATCCTTGGCCGCGTAAGTTATGTAGGCTAGATTCAGAGGTACCTCCCACGTGTTCAGGTCGTCTTCTTTCATGTTGGTGTATTAGGGGTCGATGATGGTCTCAGCGAGGTCAACCACGGAGTCCTTCTCCTGCCCGTTGTTGATGATCTTGTATTGCTTCTGGATGTCGACAAGCTTGTTGCACCAGATGGCCGAATCATCGCGTTCTTCCTTCTCTCCACCGTAGTGAAGGTGCAGTCGGTGCTGCCGATGAAACAGGTGAATGCTCCAGAACCTGGTGCAGCCATAGGACTGAGGTGAGGCAGAGCTTCACCGAGTCCGTATCGTTGGTGTACATCACATTCAACTTGGTGCAGCCATAGGACTGAATGGCGAACTCAAAGGGGAAGTCCTTGCTGAAGTCCATATCTAGCAGGCTCACCCCTCGGATCGCCATTGGAGTCTCTTCGAGTGAACGAGTGTGTAGGCCGCGGCAGCAGTTCGTTTTTCAGCTCTTGGGGAACTGGATTGAATAGTAAGCTGAGTGTGTAAAGGTGACAACAGTTACTACCCCTCCCTCGTCCGCTGCACGCCCGGCAGAAGATGCACCCTCGGCCACACGTCGGTTCACGAGCGGGTTGGTATTGGTACTATAATAACAGGAGTTAGTGGTCACTTTACTTAAATTTAATTAACTTTAATAGAAATATATACTTAAAACAAGCAATGCATTCACTCGTTCTATCAGTGCCACGGGATCAACATGCACAACAATTAGAATTATTATTCTGAGCACGCACACGATCAGCATATTTGTCGCACTTACACAAAGATAATACTACCAAGTTTGAACTGTTTGTTATGGTTGTTTTCCTCTGCATCATCATGCCGTGTTTCCCAGCTTGCAAGATTCAGAACCAACAAATAAGGTCCAAATAATAAGTACAACAAAGATGCCTACACATCTCATTGATTCCCAGCTTGCAAGATTCAGAACCAACAAATAAGATCCAAATAATAAGTACAACAAAGATGCCTACACATCTCATTGATTCCCAGCTTGCAAGATTCAGAACCAACAAATAAGATTCAAATAAAAAGTACAACAAAGATGCCTACACATCTCACTGATTCGCAGCTTGCAAGATTCAGAACCAACTCATTAGAGCCTTTTGATAAAGTGAATATCGGGATTAAATCCATCTTGGCTAGCCATGTCATACAATCGAAGAACTTGGCGAATGCTCTTGACCGTCACAACATCTGTAGTTGAGTATTCCTGTTTGCACATTCACAAACAAGGAGACAGGAGAGCATGATTTCGCTTTAATAGCGGCCTCCTTGAACTCAACCTCTAGCTCTACTTGGATGAGGTCTTCCTGGAGTTCCATGATTCAATTCATGCGCCTTTTTCTGCAATTCACCTGAAATGAAGCAAGGATTGCATCATTCAGCTAGCAAGAAGTACTTGCTCTTGTGAGCTGGCTGGTTCTTCTTTAGTAGTTGCACTAAAATTGAGGAACATTAAGGTTGGCTGTCCGGCTCATGTAAGGTGCAACTATAATTTTCTTATCCTTTTGTGCAGTTCCACTAAAATAAAGTGCCATTGTGGTGACAGTGATGGCTCCATCTTGCAAAGGCTAATAAAATGTTGCACGAGATTACCAGCAGAACTTGACGGAGATTTTGGAAACTCCAATCACCATTTTGTGCAGTTCCACCAAAATTGAGAGATGTTGCCCACGTGACATTTTAGTTGAACTGCACAAGACACTCATTCCAAAAAAAGTGTTTTGTGCAGTTCACCAAAAGGTCACAATAGCAACAAGGTGAAATGGATATCCCTATCTGCACAAAAAGATAGAAAGTAAACAGTTGCTGGTCAATAAGAATATACGAAACATATACAAAATGAAAAGAAGCATCTTAATTATGTTCATGGCAATCACGCAAGGACAGTAGAAATTTTAAAACGTCAGCAATGCTTCATGTTACCAGAAGCATTACGATCAACAATGAGATTCCTCAAATATGGGATTACTTTAATGGTGGCATTGCTTGTTTACCAGACACAGTAAATCAACAGCAGCTAAAGAGTTGGTTTAAGGGCATGGGACCGTGGGGACACCAGGACACTCAGCAGCGTAAAGGAGCAACTTACTTATCATACTGGGGAAAACAGCAGGAGTGCCATTTGTAACACAGTTTAATTGCATCTTATCACTGGAGGCATTAGATTAACAATAACACTGGTTAGACATGTCCCTAAGGTAACAGTGTGATCGCTTCATTTTACATGTGCCCTTACATTAACAATAGCAAAAGGTTGGTATAAGGACATGCGAAAGTGGACGCATCAGCACAATGTACCTACAAGGAGGCATAAAGTGGTGATGCCGAGTTTGTTCATGCTATGTGAGGGCAGCAAACCTAATCCTGGAGACCTTGTACTATGTGAGGGCAGCAAATCTAATCCTGGAGACCTTTTACTATGTGAGGGCAGCAAATCTAATCCTGGAGACCTTTTACTATGTGAGGGCAGCAAATCTAATCCTAAGACCTTTTACTATGTGAGGGCAGCAAATCTAATCCCGAGACCTTTTACTATGTGAGGGCAGCAAATCTAATCCTGGAGACCTTTTACTATGTGATGGCAGCAAATCTAATCCTGGACATACTCTGTTGACTTGTCCACCAGCCGCCACTTTCTATCCTTTTTTCAACCAATAATAGATCTGTTCCTTATTCAGTTTGTACTGTGTTTTCCCATTATTTCCCTTGTCAACCAAGAGACCGGTTGGGTATCTGGTCTCTACTACTTTCACCATATTATTTCCTCTTTGAATCAAGTCCTAGATTCATGCTACAACTTTCCCCCTTTCTTCGTTGTTTGAACAAAGCCCTAGATTCGAATGTATGAAGTAGCTTTACCTCTAATAATACTAAAAATTTAGGTGGCTTTGGAAGAGCTGATGGGAGTAGAAAAAGATGCACATGCAGACACGTGGGGAGCTGGGGCGGTAGATCAAGGCCGCTTTCGAAGAACTTATACCTGAGGGTCGCCGGGATGTCGGCGGTGGCAGGTCGGATCTGCGGACAATACGACAGGGAGGAACAAGGGTCGGAGGACCTCCTGAGCCGGCGCTGTGTCGGAGAGAACGACACGGGCAGAGGATCGGGCCCCTCCGGCAGTTGTGGGTTTCCTCCCTCGGCAGCGATGACCGCGTGAACGATGCCTGCGGTCGCCAGCACCGTCTGGAAACGCTGCGCGGTGCAGGGCCGCATGCTGGCGCCTTGGATGATTTGGCACAGCTGACTGCCGCTCGCGTCCATCGCCTCCATAGGTGCTTGTGGCTTCTGGTCACTTAGTCTTGGATTGGAGTGAGCAGTGTTTTGCAGAGACTTGGGAGTAGATGGATTGGAGTGGTGGGGCTATACTAGCAAGTAGTTGTACGTACTAGTACAATAGTGGGCTCACATATCAATTTTGTCTCATGCAAGAGCCTGGCTATATGTGTGCTCCAATGTTCGCAACTGCAACGTTCGGTTTGCACTTGGCTCTTTGCCTCTTCGAGAAGACGAACAATGATGTTACTACTACTGCTTCTACAGTGTTGAATCCACTGCTGCATGTCCATCCACCGCGAGCGGGACGGATAGCTTGTTGTAGAAGTACTACTAAGCAAAAGCCTGTCCTCATTTGCGAGCAACCACGCACATGGGTGAGGGAGAAGGCGTGTAGTAAAATCAAGCTTCTCCTCGTTGTACGAGTTGACGCGACACATCATAGCACTGGCCCCACATGCTTGCCTCTAAACTTGGCTGAAAGACCCGCAGTGTACAATATATTTGCTGCAACCTCTTACATTTACCCACCACAAATTAAAATATATGTGGCCGTATGTATCGTTCTGATGCAGAGGCCGGGGAGTTCCCCCTTTTTGAAAAACAAATTAAATATATATTCCTGTCTTGACTAGATGAGCGTGCAAACTACAATCACCATGGTGTCAGGTAGGGCCAGAAGACTATTTTTATTTTTTAAAAAAACTTCGAGACGACCACATAGCATGGAGCCGACCCCAATGATTATAAGCTTACAGGCACGGTACATGCTATCCTAGACTACTCTACACATGAAACTGCCACACAAGCATCCGGGCTGTGTTTGGCTCTTCGCCTCTTTGAGAAGTCGAACAATGATGGAGTACTACTACACTGGAGGAGTACCACAGTACGCTTCTAGCCATCTGACACCGATTGAACTGCTACATGTCCACCGCGTGCGGGAGGGAGAGCGTGTAGCGAAAGCTTCTCCTAGTCTTGCCAGCCACCACGCCCATGGGTGAGGGAGGGACGCTCCTGCCTTTGCGTGTATGACAGGTGGGCCCGACAGGTGTGTGGCCAACCTGTCATACAACCAAAGGCAGGTGTAGTTAAGTCCGCGAGGGAGAGGATAATCAAACTTCTCGTTGATGTACGAGTTGACGCGACACATCAAAGCACTGCACTCGATATATTTCAATAATTTGCGTTTACCAATGCATTAATTACAATGCATGCATGCATGCCGTAACTCTCCTTTTGATACTTGCATGTGTTGATTTAATGCACCTTGAAGTAGTATAAAATATGTGACGGTAAAGCTTTATAATACCACAGCCCAAGTCGAGAGATGGTTGTGCACGAGGAGGGCGAGATCATGCAGACCAAACAGGACCCGATGATGGAGCTCTCTAAGGTCTTGATGGACCTCACCGTGCTCCGCTGCCCCTTGTGCCTCCGCCCCTTGACGCCTCCAGTGTATGAGGTTCGAATACACCTCGTCCGTCCGGCTGATTGAGCAAGGTGCAGGTTTCTTGATTGATGTGTTGTTCGATTGATTTCTGTAGTTCAAGGGAGGGAACCTGGCCTGCGCGGACTGCCGCGTCGAGCGCCCCGGGAACCAGCGGCAGTGCCAGAAGTGCGAGCGCGGCGGTGGCTTCGACATGCGGAACACGGCGGTGGACTCCATCCTTTCGTCGGTGAGGGTGGAGTGTCCACACGAAGGTTGTGGGCTCTACATCACTTACCACAAGCTCGTCGATCACCAGAGCGTGCGTCCGCTCGTGCCCTGCAAATGCCCCATGCCCGTCTGTGGCTACGAAGGCCCGCCGCCGGCGCTCTACCACCACATCAGCACCGCGCATCCCATGCCCGTGCACAGGATCCAGTACGGCAAGGTGCTCCAGCTGCAAGTGCCACTGTCGGAGCCATGGCTCTTGCTGTTTGCGGAGGAGGACCGCCACGCGTTTTTCTTGGTCGGCTACATGCTCGACATTGGCGCGCCTATCACCATGTCAGTCGTCTGCATCAGAGCGGGGGCGTACCCACGGCCGCACTACGTGGCCAAGCTGTGGGTGAACGGCCCGCCGGGGGAGCCCAAAGGCACGACCGACACCGTCAAGGTGGAAATGGAGGTGACAAGCAACAAGGATCCCGGCGACATCGACGTGCAGGAGCTGACCTTCTTGACAGTTCCGCCCAAGTTGCTGGCCGGGGCTAAGCTTGTGTCCCTCCACATTCAGATTGACAAGCTCACGTCCTAAATGTTTCTACAATGCCTTCTGTTTATCTTAGTAATATGCTAATATAGGGATTACCTTGGTCTACTTTAGCTTAAGAAATGGTGGGTTTTGGTGGCGATGTAGCAATTACTTCGACATCAGATCAGTAATTTCCAATAGTCGAACGGATATTTTGTGTCTGTTGGATATAAAGTTCCTTTGGGTAAGAAGTACTACTTGTCATCAAAATGGATAAAAGGAGATGTATGTAGACGTATTTTAGTTCTAGATACATCCCTTTTTATCCATTTTGATGACAAGCACTCCCTCCATTCCACAATACATGCCTTCCATTTGTCAAAATATAGATGTATCTAGACATGTTTTAGTATATAGGTACATCCATGATAGAGCCAACCAGATGGTTGAGAACACTACAATTCGTAGCTACAAATGCGTGTGTGACTCCCAGATGCAGAGGCCGGGGGTCATCATCCTCCTTTTCGAGAAAAAACAGATGCGTGTGTGAGAGGACGAGTGCGTGCGTGCACCTCTTCTCTTCCTGTATAACGTACTACTAAACTCATAGTACAAGTTTTTGTGGGTGGCACGATGGTGTGTGCGAGAAGTCCTGAGATATAGGTTTAATGCGTTTGAAAAAAAGACTAGCCTAGAGCTCGCCACACAGCTATTCCTGTCGAACGCGCCATTAACCGTAAGATATGTATACGACGGTGCCAGTTATTGCACATACACATCAGTACTCCCTCCTTTCCAGTTTATAGGGCTTAATTCAAAAATCTCACCAACCAAGATGGTGAGTGGTGGAATATTTTTTGTAGTTTGCAAAAGCACCTAATTAATGCTCTTGTTTTTCTCAAAAAATTATGTTTATCAATGCATTAATTGCAATGCATGCATGCATAAAGTACATGCATTGGTCAATTTTTGCTTAATACTTGCATGCAATGATTTAATGCACCTTGGAATCTGAACATGTGTTGGGGAACAACCAAATTGAGCCCTATAAAATGGAAAAACTAAAATTTGAATTGCAAATTACTCCATGCTATATTGAATTGCAAACCTGTTCACACCGATCACAACCTAAACGGTTTCCCACTTAGGAGCGTATTAGTACCACGCTACTCCCTCTGTCTGGGTTTATTAGGCCTAAAGACAATTTCTCTTAGACCAAGACACATAGTAATTTGCTCACATTAATTCTTTCATTTCACTCCCAATGCACTCTCTCACATGCATGCAGCCAATGAAAAAGCACGCATGAAGTATATTAATTTTTTAGCCATGGCACCAACAACAATGTCTTTCAATGCAACCAATGAAATGGTTGCACGCATGCACCTTTCCAAAGCGGGGCCTTGCAAAAGGGGAGTATATTGAATTGCAAACCTGTTCACACCGATCACAACCTAAACGGTTTCCCACTTAGGAGCGTATTAGTACTCGGTTATAAATACTAGTGTGCCAAGATGACTGCACATTCCTCCTCAACTCCTCATCCACAAAAACAAACAAGTCATTCAGCATCCTTCCCTTGCGTCTGCCATGGCCAGCGTGAGTTCTGGGTCGATAGATTGCTACCAGGGAGAGGCGAGCATGGAAGCGGAAGCACGAGAGATGTTCCGCCTTGCTGCGAGAGCAGCAGACATGTCCCGCCGCACGGAAGTAGCAGCACAGAGGTCCCGCCGCGCCGCTGAAGCAGCACGGAGGTCCCGCCGCACCGTCGATGCAGCAGACTGGTCCGGCCGCGCCGCGGAAGCAGCAGAGATCTCCCGTCGCACCACGAATGCAGCAGAGATGTCCCGCCACGCCGCAGCGGCCTGGGAAAATTTCTTGCGGGTAGGCGATGACTGTTACAGGCGCATGCATGCGATTGTCCATAGCCAGATGGATCAGATCTCCGGCTGGGCGAGGTTGCAGGACAACATGAAAGCCTCGTTTGAACAGGCTACCGGCGTCATCCGGCAACTAAGGTAGGGCAATGAGAGGCTCCGGGCCAAGCGTGACCTGCTGAGGGAGAAGATTGTCTGAAGTGCAGACCAGCAGGAGGAGACCAGTGCCTTGTTGAAGAGGACCGGCGTCATCATCAAGAAACTTATGGACAAGAATGACATGCTCCGCAACGAGCGCCAAAGGCTGGTGGAGGAATCCATGGATGTTCTCAAGAAGCATCTTGAGGACACGAAAGAGCTCATCGCCGCTCGCCGCGGAGACTAGTTCCCGCGACGTGCAGCAACGCATCAAGAAAGTAGAGATCAGTGAGCCAGATCCTTGTCTTCCTTCTTATTTTGCCCTTGTGCATTTCGGGTGTAGCCGCATGTGGATTTTTTAATTATCTTTCTAATTATTTAAGACAATTAACCGTCCTTATATTTCTGTGGAAGATCAATGTTGCGAGGCTGGAATGAAGAAAACTCTTGTTGTGGCGACCCTGGCATTGTTGTTCTTCTAGTTGCTGCTGGGCTTCCTTCAGTTTCCTGGTTTATTTTGATGTAATAATTGGTTTAGGATGTGGATTGTGTCGTCAGTTGTGAAATGTTGGGTTCTAGCGCGGATGTTTGGCCTTTGTTGGCCTCTTGGGATGTTGCGATTTCAATCTGGTAGCTTTTAGTCCTTCGTGTTAGGCTGGAGTTGTGCTGAACTTCTTGTGAATTGTGGTGGTTTTTAGTAATGAAAATCGGAAGGGACAAGCCCTTCTTTGATCAAAAAAAATTAATCGTCCTTATATATTCATCATCCTTGCTATAAGTCGCAGTAGATGCTATATAGGTCCGTCGGATCTTACATCAAGATCCGTGCTTTCAGATTTTCCTTTTTCTCTCTTAAATCTCAGTCGAGTGAGACATAGCCACGCCATTAAATAGAGGCTCGGGCGCCATTAATGGAGACCTTGGGAGAGAGGTGGATGGCAGATGGAGGTCAAAGGGCTCTCCTCCTGATAAGCACGCGCAGGGGTCTGATCGCACGCCTCTCGTACTCAAATAGCTACCCTGCACGACGCCTCCTAGCTAATAAAAAATGGGGACGCATGGCGGCACGTAAATGGTACTAGTAAGTAGAACGCCCACGGTTACAATAATACTTGTGTTTCCGATTGTAACGTGACAACACTTGTTCCAAAATGACTTTGTTGATTGTTAATGTGTGCGCCTTCGCAAATTGGACTGCAAATTTACCACAGCATGTTGGTGCCATGTCATGGCACCAAGCCAAGTTTCATTATTTTCATGCGTGTTTTGGATTTACAGGAATTAAAAAACTAAGTTTCTCAATGTTTCCAACAAAGCCACGATGCCTAGAATTTTGAATTTCATTCCTATTTCTTGCATGGAACCTAGAAATTTACCCGAGGACACACATGTGATTTTTCAACCAACTTTGGTGCACTGGAACATGTTCTTGTATTTCAAATTTGAATTATGCACACAAAGGTGACACGTTCCCTCCCAGAACCACGAGCCTTCTTGAGAGAAGCTCTGATTTGCAAGAAGCTTATACCAAAATTTGTTCCTATTCGGCCAATTTTTTTACCACGGCATGGTACTACCATGACATGACACCATGCCAAGTTTCATGATTTTAAAACCAAGTTTCTCAATGTTCTCGACCGAGCCACGATGCCCAGATGTTTGAATTTTATTCTCATTTTTTGCATGGGACCTACTCCCTCCTTCCATCTATATAGGGCCTAATGTGTTTTTCAAGACAACCTTTGACTATTGACAAGATTAATAGCACATGAGATGTATACTATGAAAAATATATTATTGGAAGCTCCTTTGACATACAAATTTGAAGGTATGCTTTGTGTAAGTTGCATGTCATATATTATTGCTCTAACATTTGGTCAAAGTTAGCCTCGAAAAATGCATTAGGACCTATATAGATGGAAGGAGGGAGTAGAAATTCACCCGAGGACACAAATGTGATTTTTCAACCAACTTTGGTGCACGGGAGCATGTGCTTGTAGTTCAAATTTGAATTATGCACATTAAATGACCAAAAACTCAATTAATGTGTAAATAAGGCCAAACGAAGCCGGAATAATTCCAAAATTTAACAGGGCACTCATGTAGTTCTATGTTGCCTTTGTAAATAAACTCAAGGGGGACAACGTATATCGTTTCGCACTCAAAGGTGGCACGTTCCCTCTCAGAACCATGAGCCTTCTTGAGAGAAGCTTCGGTTTGCAAGAAGCTTATACCGAAATCTGTTCCTATTCGGCCAATTTTTTACCCCAACATGGTAGTACCATGACATGACATCCATGCCAAGTTTCATGATTTTCAGACATGTTTTGGATTTGCAATAATTTTAAAACCAAGTTTCTCAATGTTCTCGGCCGAGCCACGATGCCCGGATGTTTTAATTTTATTCTCATTTCTTGCATGGGACCTAGAAATTCACCCGAGGACACAAATGTGATTTTTCAACCAACTTTGGTGCACGAGAGCATGTGCTTGTGGTTCAAATTTGACTTATGCACATTAAATGACCAGAAACTCAATTAATGTATAAAAACGACAAACAAACCCGGAATAATTCCAAAATTTAATAGGGCACTAATGTAGTTCTATGCTGCCTTTGTTAAGAAACTCAAGGGGGGGGGCAGCGTATATCGTTTCACACTCAAAGGTGTCACGTTCCCTCTTAGAACCATGAGGTTCCAAATCGGCCCAATTTTTTACCACAACATGTTAGTGCCATGACATGACACCATGCTAAGTTTCATGATTTCCAGGCGAATTTTGGATTTACATGAATTTAAAATCAAAGTTTCTCGATGTTCTCGGCCGAGTCATGACGCCCAGATGTTTGAATTTCATTCTCATTTCTTCCATGGGACCTAGAAATTCAACCAAGGACACACATGTGATTTTTCAACCCACTTTGGTGCACCGGAGCATGTGCATGCAATTCATATTTAGATTATGCACATTAAAAGTCCAGAAACTCAATTAATGTATAAAAAGGCCAAATGAACCTGAAATAATTCCAAAATTTAATAGGGCACTCATATAGTTGTATGTTGCCTCTGTAAATAAAATCAGGGGGGAGGCAGCATATATCGTTTCGCACACAAAGGTGACACGTTCCCTCTCGGAACCACGAGGCTTGTTGAGAGAATCTCCGGTATTGCAAGAGGCTTATACCAAAACTTGTCCCAATTCAGCCAAAAATTATACGTATGAAAACAGGGTTTAGATTATCCCAAACATCTCGCTACCTAGACCAATAATGTACTATGATTTGAATTCAACATAAAGTGGATACAAATATTTGAATTGGAGAGCGTATGGTACATGTAGTTCATAGTGAAATATGATTACTGCTATATGTATGTTTTTTGTTATCTATATAATATTTAAATTATTGTATAACTTGACAACAATCATATTCAAATAAGGAAAATTGATTCAAATTTAGTCCATATGGTAGACGACAATATATATGTTCACATGGTGGAGTAAAATGTTCATATATGATGGAAGATCAAAATGTACGACTACATCAATTATAAACCACAAGGTCACCTAATGATATATTCGAATTCAGCATAACGTGGATTCAAAAATTGAAATTCAAGATCATGGCTTCTGTAAACATATAAAAGGGACATTACTCTTTCTTTGGTGGGAATTGATTTGTTTTTTGTTGTTGTTGAGGGAAGTGCGAATCGATTTGGTATTATGCAGGATAATCTTGTTCTCCCGATTTTTTTTACATTTTTCTTGTATTTTTTTCAATGGCATCTATAGCAATATAGTAAAAGGGGACATGACTCTCTTGTGTCTTGTATGAATTGTTTTTTTACACATTAAGTTTGTTCTGTCGAACAAGGAATCCGCACCTTGTTATCCCGAAATTTTCATGCTCGAGTATCTTTTGTCTCACCCGCTTTGAAACTCCCGCTTCTTCAACCCGCGCCATGCCTTGTTATCCCGAAATTTGGACGCGCACGAGAACTCCCTCCTCATCCGAAATCGCTCCCGCATCCGAAATTGCGGCTGTGTCTTAAAAATATATGAGTTGAACTGTGTCTCTATCTTGATTAGGGAACATAAACTAGAATGATATGGACAATACAGTGACCATAGTACATAGATATATGTTTGTTTCATGCTGTTATCCTGTCCACCTTACTACTGAGCCGGTTTACCAAAATGAGTTTCGTATACTACAAGCTAAACCTGTGATGTGTCTGCTTGTTTCTCTTGTAGTATGCAAATAGAATACTGGAGAAGAGCACCCCCACTATGCAATGGTAGAGAAAGTAATGCAGATAAGGTTCAAGATAGTGAGACAACCTTGTTGGTCTCCAAGAAAGGTGATAAAAACAATCTTGTAGACAGTGAGAAAACCCCACAGTCCTGCGTTGATGTAGTGTTCGAGTTACTGGCCAGTACCGCTGGCACAAGATCTTCGAACTCGCTGCCTGAATCACTTCGGCTTCTTCAGTCTCAGTTACAAGCTGAAAGGCATCAGTCAGCTGTGCTGCGGCAAGAAGCCGAAGGACTGAGGAAGTCCCTGCAGAATTCAGATTCGTACTTTCTTGTGCAACAGCAAGCACTGGAGGATTTAAGCGCCAAACAAGAGAAAGTTAATAAGCTTGCTAAGCATCTTGCCAGCATTATGGGTACCCAGGATATTGTTTCTTGAACTCTTCTGAAGTGGTTTCAGTTCTGGACTTGTTTTGCTGCGGCGTTTATATGCTGCTTTGTTCCCTATATTTGCACTGGTGGCGAACTTTGATGCCCAATGGATGTAATATGTGCAATAGCCGTGATAGCCTAGCATAAGTTGCTTGCTTATTTATTTCCTTGTTGTCTTGTTTATTTGTTTGCTTATAGTCAGTGCAGTTCTTTTTCCGCGGTTTGCTAGTGGCTGCAATAACCTATTTTCTAAAACTAGGCCACAATAACCATGGGCTAATATTTACTGTAGTGACACTGGGCCTCCTACGGGCTGTAGAAAAAGTGGGCCTTCTACGGGCCGTACAAACAGTAGGCCTTCTACGGGCCGTAGAAACAATGGGCCTTCTACGGGTCGTATCATCAATGGGCCTTATACGGGCCGTATGATCGATTGGCCAAACATGTGCCAATAACAAGCCGCATTATGGCCGTGAACGGGCTAGAGTTGGAATCGTCCGTTCATGGGCTGACCATAACGGGCCATCGTTAATAGGCCGTATTTGATGACGCTATGAAAATGGCCCAACGTATTAACGGACCACAAACGGGCCGACTGTAACCACGGGCTGAATTTGGCCCACAAGCAGAAAATGACAGTAACGGGCCGTAGGTAAACGAATGCTGGAAATGAGCCCAAGAATAAATGGGCTCTGAGAAGGCCGAAAGATAACATGGACTGGAAACGGCCCAACGGAATGATGAGCTGTTAATGGGTATAAAGTGATACACTGTTCATTACGGGCCAGTTTCACCATGCGCCGTTAATGGGTGTAAAGTGATACATTGTTCATTATGGGCCAGTTTCACCACGGGCCGTTAATAGGCCAAGAGTTACATAGGGCCTCATATGGGCCAAAAGACCTCATGGGCCATACATGGGCTAGATGTGAAAACGGGCTGGAATCATATTGGATGGCCCAGATGGCGCTACTGGGCCTAATTCGGATAGGGTGTAACGGGCCTAGGGTTAGCGGGCTATAAATGGGCTATATGCGAACAGGCCGTTAACAGGCTTTCCATGGGCTGGCCCGCCACCTTCTGGCCAAGTCAAATGGGCCGGCCTTTTCACAGGAATGGGCCTCTGTTGGGCCGTGCCACATGTCGACGTATCATAGGCGCCTTCTGTCCAATGAGTGGATGACATTTGTCCCAACGATGAGCCGACATGTGTTTCCTCCAGCCAATGATGATTTAACACGTGGAAAATCCCCATTGGTCGGGGCTGTTAACAGGTTATCGGATCCAAAACCTGACCCGATAGCTTAACGGTGTTCCATTATGGTGGATGCCACGTGTCGGTCACCCTTGACGAAAGCACTTCTGTGACGCACGATTTATCGTCATGGAAGTGCACACTTCCGTGATGATAATTTTGGTAATGTCATGGAACACTTATACGACAACACAGGTATGACTATCTTGATTCTGTCATAAAATCGTCATGGATGTACATGCATGACAAAAAACTCGACCTACTCTGACAAACACGTATCATCACGGAAGTGTATTTTTTTTGTAGTGCACGTCTCCAACGTATCTATAATTTTTTATTGTTCCATGCTATTATATTATCTATCTTGGATGTTATATATGCATTTATATGCTATTTTATATGATTTTTGGGACTAGCCTATTAACCTAGAGCCCAACACGAGTTTCTGTTTTTCCTTGTTTTGGAGTTTCACAGAAAAGGAATATCAAACGGAGTCCAAATGAGCAGAAAATTTACGGTGATTTTTTATGGACCAGAAGAAGCCCCCGAAGCAAAAGATTTGGGCAAGAAGAGTCCCGAGCCAACCATAAGGTTGGAGGGCACGCCGTCCATCCTTGTGGTTGACTCGTGGACCCCCACTGACTTGTTCTCGACGCCAAAAATTCCTATAAATATAGAAACCCTCAGAAAGAAACCTAGATCGGGAGTTCCGCCGCTGCAAGCCTCTGTAGCCACCAATAACCAATCGGGGTGCTATTCTGGCACCCTGCGGGAGGGGGATATCATCACCGGTGGCCATCTTCATCATCCCTGCGCTCTCCATGACGTGTAGGGAGTACTTCACCCTCGGGGCTGAGGGTATGTACCAGTAGCTATGTGTTTGATCTCTCTCTCTCTCTCCCGTGTTCTTGATTTGGCTCGATCTTGATGTACTGCAAGCTTTGCTATTATAGTTGGATCTTATGATGTTTCTCCCCCTCTATCTTCTTGTAATGGATTGAGTTTTCCCTTTGAAGTTATCTTATCGGATTGAGTCTTTAAAGATTTGAGAACACTTGATGTATGTCCTGCATGTGCTTATCTGTGGTGACAATGGGATATTCACGTGATCTACATGATGTATGTTTTGGTGATCAACTTGCGGTTTATGTGACCTCGTGAACTTATTCATAGGGGTTGGCACACGTTTTCGTCTTGACTCTCCTATAGAAACTTCGAGGCACTCTTTGAAGTTCTTTGTAATTGTTTGAATAGATGAATCTGAGATTGTGTGATGCATATCGTATAATCAAACCCGCAAATACTTGTGGTGACAATGGAGTATCTAGGTGACATTAGGGTTTTGGTTGATGTGTGTCTTAAGGTGTTATTTTAGTACGAACTCTAGGGTTGTTTGTGACACTTATAGGAATAGCCCAATAGATTGATTAGAAAGAATAACTTTGAGGTGGTTTCGTACCCTACAATAATCTCTTCGTTTGTTCTCCGCGATTAGTGACTTTGGAGTGACTCTTTGTTACACATTGAGGGATTGTTATATGATCTAATTATGTCATCATTGTTGAGAGAACTTGCACTAGTGAAAGTATGAACCCTAGGCCTTGTTTCGAAGCATGGCAATACCATTTTCGCTCACTTTTACCACTTGTTACCTTGCTTTTTTTATATTTTTAGATTACAAAAACCTATATCTACCATCCATATTGCACTTGTATCACCATCTCTTTGCCGAACTAGTGCACCTATACAATTTACCATTTATATTGGGTGTGTTGGGGACACAAGAGACTCTTTGTTATTTGGCTGCAGGGTTATTTGAGAGAGACCATCTTCATCCTATGCCTCCCACGGATTGATAAACCTTAGGTCATCCACTCGAGGGAAATTTGCTACTGTCCTACAAAACACTGCGCTTGGAGGCCCAACACGAGTCTCCAAGAAGAAGATTGCGTAGTAGACATCAAGTAATGCATTAAGTAAGATGACATGATGTAGCGGGATAAACTCAAGCAATATGATGAAAACCCCATCTTGTTATCCTCGATGGCAAAAATACTATACATGTCGGTTCCCCTTCTGTCACTAGGGTCGAGCACCGCAAGATTGAACCCAAAGCTAAGCACTTCGCCCATTGCAAGAAAACCAATCTAGTTGGCCAAACCAAATCGATAGTTCGATGAGACTTGCAAAGATATCAAATTATGCATAAAAGAATTTAGGGAAGATTCAAATAATATTCATAGATAAGCTGATCATAAATCCACAATTCATCGGATCTCGGCAAACACACCGCAAAAAGAGTATTACATTGAATAGATGTCCAAGAATATCAAGGAGAACTTTGTATTGAGAATCAAAGAGAGAGAAGAAGCCATCTAGCTACTAACTATGGACCCGTAGGTCTGTGGTAAACTACTCATGGTTCACCGGAGAGGCAATGGTGTTGATGTAGAGGCCCTCAGTGATCAAATCCCCCTCTGACAGGACGCCGGAAAACACCCCTAGATGGGATCTCATGGGTACAGAAGGTTGCGGCTGTGGAAAAGTGGTTTCGTGGCTCCCCTGGAAGGTTTTGGGATATTTCAAAATATATAGGCGGAAGAAATATATCGGTGGAGTCACGAGGGGCCCACAAGGGTGGGGGCGTGCCCTACCCCCTGGGCCTCCAACCTTGTGGCCACCTCGTGGCTTTCCTAACGTGCACTCCAAGCCCTCTAGATGTCTTCTGGTCCAAGAAAAATCATCGCGGAAGTTTCATTCCGTTTGGACTTTGTTTGGTATTCCTTTTCTGTGAAACTCTAAAACAAGGGGAAAAACAGGACCTGGCACTGGGCTCTAGGTTAATAGGTTAGTCCCAAAAATCATATAAAATAGCATATTAATGCATATAAAACATCCAAAACAGATAATATAATAGCATGGAACAATCAAAAATTATGGATACGTTGGAGGCGTATCAATATATCAAGAGTTCGTACTAAAATAACACCAAAGCAAATTTAGATTCATAATACTCAATCCATCACGAAGAACCTCAATGAGTGCCCCAAGATTTCTACCGGAGAAACAAAAGACGAGAACGTGCATCAACCCCTATGCACAGATTACCCCAATGTCACCCCGGGAATCCGCGAGTTGAGTGCCAAAACATATCTCAAGTGAATTAATATGATACCCCATTGTCACCACGAGTATTCATGTGCAAGACATATATCAAGTGCTCTCAAATCCATAAAAGTATTCAATCCGATAAAACGAAATCTCAAAGGGAAAACTCAATTCACAACAAGAGAGGGGTAAACACCATATGATCCGACTATATAAACAAAGCCCGCGGTACATCAAGATCATGACATCTCAAGAACACGAGAGGGAGAGAGAGAGATTAAACACATAGCTACTGGTACAAACCCTCAGCCCCGAGGGTGGACTACTCCCTCATCATCATGGTGGCCGCCGGGATGATGAAGATGGCCACCCGTGATGATTTCCCCCTCTGGTGGAGTGCCGAAACGGGGTCTAGATTGGTTTTTCGTGGCTACAAAGGCTTGCGGCAGCGGAACTTCTGATCGAGGGTTATCCTCGGGGTTTTTGGAATATTTGACAATTTATAGGGTGAAGAGGTGGTGCGGGAGGCCACCGAGGTGGGCACAACCCACCAGGGCGCGCCTGGGCCCCTAGGCGCGCCCAGGTGGGTTGTGCCCCCCTCGGGGCACCCCTCTGGTACTTCTCTAGCCCATCCTGGGTGTTTTGGTCCATAAAAGTTCTCCAAAAAGTTTCATGGTGTTTGGACTCTGTTTGATATTGATTTCCTGCGAAGGAAAAAACAAGCAAAAAAACAGCAACTGGCAGTGGGCACTATGTCAATAGGTTAGTCCCGAAAAATGATATGAGTTGCTATAAAATGATTATAAAACATCCAAGAATGATAATATAACAATATGGAACAAGCAAAAATTATAGATACATTGGAGACGTATCAACATCCCCAAGCTTAATTCCTACTTGTTCTCGAGTAGGTAAATGATAAAGATAGAATGTTTGATGTGGAATGCTGCCTAACATGTGCATCACATATTCTTTTCTTTTGTAGCATGGACATATGGACTTTTATATGGTTCAAAGTAATAATCTAGTTTTGACATGAGCATTTCAATACTCAAGCATATCAACAAGCAACCATGTCTTCCAAAATATCAACACTAAAGCAAGTTATCCCTAGCCCATCATGCTCAATCATTGATCCATTCATGAAACACACTCGCATATTAGCTATACCCAATGCTCAAGTACGATCATAGTGCCCCTTAGTTTGTGCTTTAAAAGAGAAGATGGAGTCTCAAAATAAAAGTTGCATAAAGTAAATAGAAAGGCCCTTCGTGGAGGGAAGTAGGGATTTGTAGAGGTGCCAGAGCTCAAAGCGGAAAATATAGAGATAAAACATTTTGGGTGGCATGCCTTTCTTATCAACGAAAATGATTGAGTAGCTCCCAACACTTTCCATGCTAGATATATCATATGCGGTTCCCAAACAGAAAATAAAGTTTATTCCCTTTTCCACCATTCTTTCACAATCCATGGCTAGCCGTATCCACGGGTTCCCTCCATACCAACACTTTCCAAGGAATTTATTATTTGACAACATAAAGTAAATTTCTTTTTCATTTCGGGACTGGGCATCCCTAATACCTTTACGTACTCTCGTGCAATGACAAGTGAATAAACACTCATATTGAGAATAACACATCTAGCATGGAAAATATTGGCCACTCCCTGCCGCTTCATGAGCGGTACGAGCACACAAAAAGGAAATTATTTTGAAATTTTAGAGATGACACATACAAATTTGCTTAGAACGACATGGGAATACCGCATATAGGTAGGTATAGTGGAATCATATGGCAAAACTGGGTTTAAGGATTTTGGATGCACAAGTAGTATTCCTACTTAGTACAAGCAAAGGTTAGCAAAAAGGTTGAGAAGCATCCAACCTAGAAATGAAAAATCTCATAAGCGATCATTAAACATAACTAACACCGAATAATGCACCACAAGTAGGATGTAATTTCATTGAATAACTATTGACTTTCGTGCTTGCATATGGAATCAAAAACCTTAACATCAATATTCTTACTAAAGCATAATTACTCACCAACACGACTCACATATCACTATCATCATATCTCAAAACTATTACAAAGAATCAAGTTTAATTTGTCCAATGATCTTCATGAAATTTTTATTATATCCCTCTTGAATATCTATCACTTTGGGACTAGTTTCATGTGTTGCAATTGCTTTCGACAAGCTCAAATAAATTTAAGTGAAGAACATGAGCATAAAATATTTTCATCTCTCAAAATAATCTAAGTGAAGCATGAGAGTGAATGACAAACTACTCCAAAAAAATATAAGTGAAGATCAAACGAGTAGTTAAGTAAATGGGTAGCTATTTGAGGACTCTCTCTTATTTAAAAACTTTCAGATCTAAGTATTTTATTAAAACATCAAGCAAAAAAATAACATCCCAAGAATAGCACAACTCATGTGAAGAAGCAAAAACCTAGGCTCAACCAATACTAACCGACAATTGTTGATGAATAAAGGTGGAATGCCTACCGGAGCATCCCCAAGCTTAGGTGCTTGAGACTTATTGAAATATTATGTTGGGATGCATTGGGAATCCCCAAGCTTGAGCTTTTGTGTCTCCTCAATTCCTTTTATATCATAGTTTCCCTAAATTTTAAAAACTCCATCCGCACAAAACTCAACAAGAACTCATGAGATAAGTTAGTATAAACCAATGCAAAAACCGTACCATTCTCTACTGTAGCAAATCACTAAAATTATTATTCAACATTGCATACTAAATGCCTCTGCATATTTAATACTCCTATCCTCAAATAAAATCATTAAACAAGCAAACATATGCAAACAATGCAAACATAACAGCAATCTTCCAAAACAGTATAGTCTGTAAAGAATGCAAGAGTATCAATACTTCCTTAACTCAAAATATTATGAAAATTTACCACACTGTAGAAAAAAATTCAGATCTTATTGTGCAAAAAGTTTCAACATTTTATCACATTCTGACTTTTCTTGGGAATTTTTGCAACATCGATAAACTTTCTATTTTGAAACAGCAACTCATATACTCGCAAAATAAGCATGGTGAAGGCTGTCGTTGACATTTTTATTGAAGTAAAAGATGCAAAACATTATTATAAATAACAGCAAGAAAATCCTAACAAAAGAAAATGACGCTCCAAGCAAAACACATATCATGTGACGAATAAAAATGTAGCTCCAAGTGAGGTTACCGATAATGTTGGAGACGGAAAAGGGGGATGCCTTCCGGGGCATCCCCAAGCTTAGTTGCTTGGATCTTCATTGAATATTACCTTGGGGTGCCTTGGGTATCCCCAAGATTAGGGTCCTGTCTCTCCTTATTCTCCTCATATCGACATCTCACCCAAAACTTGAAAACTTCAATCACACAAAACTTAACAAAACTTCATGAGATAGGTTAGTATGATAAAGAGCAAACCATTTCACTATGGTACTGTCAAAGAAAAGATTCATAATTGTTTCCACACAATGCCTACTATAGCATATCATTTACAAAATTTATATTGAGCAATATAAGCCACAGAAACAGGAAAACAAGCAAACTATGCATTGAAAACAGAATCTGTCAAAAACAGAACAGTATGTAATGACCCGAACAACAACCATACGTCTGCTACTCCAAAACTTATAAAAATTTAGGAAAATCAGGGAAATTTGTACGTAAATCTTTTTTAGAAAGAATCGGGATTTTATCACACTTTTGTAAAAATGAAAATTATTTTACTGGGCGCAAAAGTTTCTGTTTTTCAGCAAGATCAAATCAACTATCACCATAGACCATCCAAAGGTCTTACTTGGCACTTCATTGAAATGAAAGCTATAAAACATGATTACTAAAGTAGCCTAATCATGTGAACACATAAAAACAGTAGGGGTAAATGTTGGGTTGTCTCCCAACAAGCACTTTTCTTTTATGCCTTTTAAGCTAGGCATGATGATTTCAATGATGCTCACATAGAAGTAAAGAATTTAAAACATAAAGAGAGCATCATGAATCACATGGCAAGCACATTTAAGCATAACATACTTCCAATGCATATGGATTTTTTGAGCAAACAACTTATGGGAACAAGTATCAACTAGCATAGGAAGGCAAAACAAGCATAACTTCAAAACTTTCAACACATAGAGAGGAAACTTGATATTATTGCAATTCCTACAAGCATAAATTCCTCCCTCATAATAATTTTCAGTAGCATCATGAAGAAATTCGACAATATAACCATCACATAAAGCATTCCATTCATGACAGAAAAGCATAGAAAACTTATTACTCTCCACATAAGCAAATTTCTTCTCATCAATAGTAGTGTGAGCAAACTCAACAAAATAACTATCATGAGAGTGAAAATTAAAATCATGATGACAAGTTTCATGGTTATCATTATTATTTATAGCATACATGTCATCACCATAATCATCATAGATAGCAACTTTGTTATCATAGTCAATTGAAGCCTCATCCAAAATGGTGGATTCATCACTAAATAGAGTCATGACCTCTCCAAATCCACTTTCATCATTATAATCATCATAAATAGGAGGCACGCAATCATTATAACAAATTTGCACATCAAATCTTGAGGGACTAAAAATACCATCTTCATCAAACATAGCATCCCCAAGCTTATGGCTTTGCATATCATTAGCATCATGTATATTCAAAGAATTCGTACTAACAACATTGTAATCATGCTCATCATTTATACCAAACATTCTATTGAATTCTTATTCTATCAATTGAGCACAATTTTCCTTTCCACCATTTTCATGAAATACATTATAAATATGAATAATATGATGCAACCTCAATTCCATTTTTTGTAGTTTTCTTTTATAAACCAAATTAGTGACAAAACAAGAAACTAAAAGATTCGATTGCAAGATCTAAATATATACCTTCAAGCACTCACCTCCCTGGCAACGGAGCTAGAAAAGAGCTTGATGTCTACTACGCAAGTTTATTCCTATAGACACGTGTTGGGCCTCCAAGCGAAGAGTTTTGTAGGACAGTAGCAATTTTCCCTCAAGTGGATGACCTAAGGTTTATCAATCCATGGGAGGCGTAGGATGAAGATGGTCTCTCTCAAACAACCCTGCAACCAAATAATAAAAAGTCTCTTGTGTCCCCAACACACCAAATACAATGGTAATTTGTATAGGTGCACTAGTTCGGCGAAAAGATGGTGATACAAGTGTAATATGGATAGTAGATATTGATTTTTGTAATCATAACAATAAAAACAGCAATATAGCAGTTGATAAAACGGAGCACAAACGGTATTGCAATGCTTGAAATTGAGGCCGAGGGTCCGTACTTTCGCTAGTGCAATATCTCAACAATGCTAATATAATTGGATCATATAACCATCCCTCAAAGTGCAATGAAGAATCACTCCAAAGTTCTTATCTAGCGGAGAACATAAGAAGAAATTGTTTGTAGCTATTCTTTCCGATAGATCTATCCAAAAGTTTGTACTAAAATTGCACCTAGTTATTCTTTCCGATCGATATATCAAGAGTTCATACTAAAATAACACCAAGTTATTCTTTCCAATTAATCTATCAATAGTTCATACTAAAATAACACCAAAGCAAATTCAGTTTCATAATACTCAATCCATCATGAAGAACCTCAAAGAGTGCCCCAAGATTTCTACAGGAGAAACAAAAGACGAGAACGTGCATTAACCGCTATGCATAGATTACCCCAATGTCACCTCGGGAATCTGCGAGTTGAGTGCCAAAACATATCTCAAGTGAATCAATATGATACCCCATTGTCACCACGAGTATCCAATGTAAGACATATATCAAGTGCTCTCAAATCCATAAAAGTATTCAATTCGATAAAATGAAATCTCAAAGGGAAAACTCAATTCACAACAAGATAGAGAGGGGAAAACCATATGATCCGACTATATTAACAAAGCCCACGATACATCAAGATCGTGAGATCTCAAGAACACGAGAGAGAGAGAGATAGCTACTGGTACAAACCCTCAGCCCCGGGGGTGTACTACTCCCTCCTCATCATGGTGGCCGCCGGGATGATGAAGATGGCCACCGGTGATGATTTCCCCCTCCGGCGGAGTGCCGGAACAGGGTCTAGATTGGGTTTTCGTGGCTATAGAGGCTTGTGGCAGCGAAACTTCTGATCTAGGGTTACCCCAGGGTTTTTGGAATATTTGACGGTTTATAGGGCGAAGAGGCGGTGCGGGAGGCCACCGAGGTGGGCACAACCCACCAGGGCGCGTCTGGGCCCCCAGGCACACCCAGTTGAGTTGTGCCCCCCTCGGGGCACCCCTCTGGTACTTCTCTGGCCCATCCTAGGTGTTCTGGTCTACAAAAATTCTCCAAAAAGTTTCACGGTGTTTGGACTCCATTTGATATTGATTTGCTGTGAAGTAAAAAACAAGCAAAAAAGCATCAACTTGCACTGGGCACTATGTCAATAGGTTAGTCCCAAAAAAGATATAAAGTTGCTATAAAACAATTATAAAACATCCAAGAATGATAATATAACAACATGGAACAAGCAAAAATTATAGATACGTTGGACACGTATCAATGAGTCGTGTTTATCTAAGAGAACCCAAGAAAGATGCCATACATGACCAATCAAAAATAGCCTGGGAGGAAGGTCACAACCGATCAAAGAGGAGAGAGATGCATGAAATAATGGTATCAGGATCAGTGCTGGTTCTTGGCCGTCGTGGGATGCCGATGCCCGTCGTGGCCACTGGTGGTGTTGGAGCAGGGGAGCGGAGAGAATCCCAACAGTGCGTGGGATCCTGGTGGTGGTCGAGCTTTGGGTAGAGGAACCGCCGACAAGTGGGGAGCCGTGGGTGGAGCTTCCGGGGAGCGGGGGATCCGGCGGATGCAGGCGGCAGCAGAGGCACATCCGGGGCATGGTGGGGAATAGCTAAGTTAGCTTCGCTTGGTGGACCGGGGTTGGGAACTCACGGAAGAAAACTGATGAGCGGAAATATCGGGATAGAACACGTGTTATCAGCCGACGACCCTGTGTGTGTTAGCTAGCTAGCGCACCTTGACTGGTAGCAAGTGTTTTCCTTTTTTAATTAATAATAAAAGATGATGTTGCGATCTTCATGGACCGGTAAAAATCTCCCTCTCGCGGACGTCTACATATTTGTCGGATTGTTGCACACAATGTATTTGTTCTCCAAACTATGCACACATGTCATATTAGTGTCACATATTTTTTGTTAAGGTTGAATTTGACTTCCTAAAACACGACACTAGAAACACATGCACGCCAACGTCACAAGTTTCGGACTTGCATCCCAAAGAATCTTTTTGTTTAGGAAATACTCCAAAGAATCTTATTGTTCATTGATCCATCATTTTTGTCATCATCAAACTTATCCTTTATCTGTCCAGCCTGATTTATGATAATTGGCGTTTGTTTCACAATTATGCGTGTCAACTTTTTTCTCCCGTTGCAATGCACGGGCGTGTTTGCTAGTCAATAATAAATTATGTTTTGACTTCTTAGCATAACAGGAGACTATATGTGCATGATTCAGGAATCACAAACCTTAACACCAATATTCTTACTGAACCACAATCATTTATTAGTACAACCCACATATCACCATTTCTATATCTCAAAACTATTGTAAGGAATCAAACTTATCATATTCAGTGATCTACATGAAAGTTCTTATTATATCCCTCTTGAGTACGTATCATATTAGGACCAATTTCATAACCCATGAATATTGCCATTATTATTATCAAACTCTCAAAAACATATAAGTGAAGCATGAGAGTGCAACTATTTATTTAAAATATAACCACCACCGTGCTATAAAAGACATAAGTGACGCACTAGAGCAACTGCCTAGCTCAAAAGATATACGTGAAGCACAAAGAGTATTCTAACAAATCACAAATAAATGCGTCTCCCTCTCAAATGGTGTGTGCAGCAAAGATGATGTTGGATTTTGGGCTCCACAAACCCTTGATACATTCAAACTCTGGGGTGCGTGCGAAGAACTCAACCTCCCCAGTCTGCCTACTCGCCAATCTCACGGCCTAGCTCGATGATTTGGAAGGAAATGAGACACAACAGTTTACCCAGGTTAACCACCTTGCGGTGTAAAACCCTACTCCTGCTTTGTGGTGGATTGGCCTCGAGGGGCCGAGGATGAACTAGTACAGTGGGAGAACAACCTCAGGAGGAGGCGTGTTCTTGCGCTCGAGTTAGCTGGTGAGCTAATGAGGATGGAATGGATCCAATCGGGGTCTGGTCCCCCTCTACGGTGGTGGCTAGGCCCTATTTATAGTGGCATTGGTCCTCTTCCCAAATGAAGGCGGGAAGGGATCCCACAATGGCTAAATTCGAAGGGAGACAACTAGTACATCTTATCCTGACAAAAGTAGTCTTCACCTGCAAAGCCTCTGGTCGTGACGCCGCGGTGGGCTCGGTGATGACCTCCGTCCTGCCGTCCTAGCGGTATTGGTCTCGTTGCACGGGAATGGAAACCTTTGGCTGATTCCTCGGGACTCCGCTCCTGCGCTTGCCTCCTTAGCACCAAAGAGGAAACTGCTGTCCTGCGCCCGCTGGCTCCCGCCTGGCCTTGATCGTCATGGCTCACGTCATCTAAACCTCACGAGGTGAAGCTTGCATAGAAGTCTCCGCTCCTCGGGAGCTATCCCGAGGAGGCCTCTCCTTCTGGAGGTCTTGGTGTTGTCCGCCTCGCGAGGCTTGGCCCCTCACGAGGGTCTTGAGTTGTTGATGCTGAAGGCGGGACGTACCAGGCCGTCGATGGAGCCACGCCGTGGGCCGTAGGCAGGCAAGTTTGGGTACCCCCTGATACGTCCATTTTGCATCATGTTTTCTTACTGTTATTTATAATGTTTTTATCCATAATAATGCTTTTTGGAGTAATTCTAATGCCTTTTCTCTCATAATTTGCAAGGAACACACCAAGAGGGAAAATTCCGGCAGCTGGAAATCTGGACCTAGAAAAGCTATGTTAGGCCACCTAGTCTACACAACTCCAAATGAGTTGAAACTTTGTGGCGATTTTTTATGGATTTTTTGTGGAATACTGGAGCCAATAAACACTAGAGGGGGGCCAGCAGGTGGGCACAACCCACCTGGGCGCGCCAGGCCCCCCAGGTGCACCCTCGTGGGTTGTGTCCTCCTCGGTCCACCTCCGGTGCCCATCTTTTGGTATATAAGTGGTTTTGACCTAGAAAAAATAAGAGGAGGACTTTCGGGATGAAGAGCCACGGCCTCGAGGCAGAACTTGGGCAGGAGCACTTTTGCCCTCTGGCGGAGCGAATTCTGCCGGGTGAACTTCCCTCCCGGAGGGGGAAATCATCGTCATCATCATGACCAACAACTCTCCCATCTTGGGGAGGGCAATCTCCATCAACATCTTCAACAACACCATCTCCTCTCAAACCCTAGTTCATCTCTTGTGTTCAATCTTGTTACCGGAACTATAGATTGGTACTTGTGGGTGACTAGTAGTGTTGATTACATCTTGTAGTTGATTACTATATGGTTTATTTGGTGGAAGATTATATGTTCAGATCCATTATGCTACTTAATACTCCTCTGATCATGAACATGTTTATCATTTGTGAGTAGTTACTTTTGTTCTTGAGGTCATAGGAGAAATCATGTTGCAAGTAATCATGTGAACTTGATATGTGTTTGATATTTTGATAGTATGTATGTTGTTATTCCCTTAGTGGTGTCATGTGAACGTCAACTACATGAAACTTCACCATATTTGGGCCTAAGGGAATGCATTGCGGAGTAGCAATTAGACGGTGGGTTGCGAGAGTGATAGAAGCTTAAACCCAGTTTATGCGCTATTCCATAAGGGACCAATTGGATCCAAAAGTTTAATGCTATGGTTAGAATTTATTCTAAATAGTTTTCTCGTAGTTGCGGATGCTTGCGGGAGGGTTAATCATAAGTAGGAGGTTTGTTCAAGTAAGAACATCACCTATGCACCGGTCCATCCACATATCAAATTATCAAAGTAGTGAACGCAAATCAAATCAACATGATGAAAGTGACTAGATGAAATTCCCGTGTACCCTCAAGAACTCTTTGCTTATCATAAGAGACCGTTCTGGCCTGTCCTTTGCCTCAAAAAGATTGGTCTACCTTGCTGCACTTTTGTTACTATTATTATTACTTGCTCGTTACAAATTATCTTGCTATCAAACTACTCGCTACTTACAATTTCAGCACTTGCAGACAATACCTTACCGGAAACTACTTGTCATTTCCTTCTGCTCCTCGTTGGGTTCGACACTCTTACTTATCGAAAAGAGCTACAATTTATCCCTATACTTGTGGGTCATCAAGACTATTTTCTGGCGCTGTTGCCCGAAAGGGATTGACAACCCCTTTAACACGTCGGGTTGCGAGTGGTTGTTATTTGTGTGCAGGGGCTATTTACGTTGTGTTGCTTGGTTCTCCTACTGGTTCGACAACCTTGGTTTCATATTTGAGGGAAATACCTACCGCCGCTGTGCTACATCATCCCTTCCTCTTTGGGGAAATACCGATGTAGCTTCAAGCGACATCAAAAGGAATTTCTGGCACCGGTGCCGGGGATTGAAACGCCTTTGGTAAGGAAACATTTATATAGTGTGCTGAAATTTATTATCACTTGTTACTATGGAAAACAATATTTTGAGGAGTTTGTTCGGGGTATCTTCACCTCGTCCGGAACCACAATTAGCAACCCCTCAACCTACTGCACCTACTAAAACTTAAGGGTTTGCCGGAACCCCACATCCGACATTTGGCGCGCCAGGTAGGGGTGCGCCGTAGCCTCCCTTCCATTAGTTTGTCGCTCCGTCGTCTCCATGGCGGACGCTCGCCGGGCTCGAGCTGAGCGTCGGGCTGCCCTCACCGCCTGTGTCGCTCAGACGGCTCCCGCCGGTGGGCCACATCGCTGTTCTCTGTCCCCCGCCGCCAACGCTGCCACCGGTCCGGTGGGGAACGAGAAGCTGGCGTCCTCGCTGCATCCTTCGGTGCGGCAGGACGGACGCACCGCCACTCCACCGCTAACCCCTGCCGGTTCTTTGTCTCATGCGCACGGTGCTCCCATGGAGGCACGGGCCGTGCTCCTTGCAGCGAACGAGCTCCTGCACTACCGCCCCATCGACGACCTCTACGAGGAGTGGCTTGAACGCGTCGACGAGCTCGTCTGCGCCGCGGGGGGCTCTCCGGCGCCATCCACTCTCTGCCTCCCCCTCAACCAGCCACGGGCGGCGGGGCTCATGGCGCGCCTCCACCACTTCAGCCTCAAGATGTCGCCTTGGCACCGAGGCGTGTGGCTCCGCGACGTGATCCACCGCGCCCGGCGCCCGCGCGCGAAGAAAGAAGCTGCCGAGAAATTCCGCGGCCACGAGAAGCTGCACCTGTGCTCCTCGCGCCACCTCGTCAAGACCGCGCACCACCCGCAGCGGCGCAGCGCGGACCTCGTCAAGACCAAGCTCCACCTCCGAAGCGGGCCCCAGTTACCACGGCTGGCTGCTGCCCTTCACCCTCGAGCTGCGTAGCGTCGCCTGGCCGGGCAAGTTCAAGTCGGATCTGCCTCCTCGCTACGACAGTACTGCCGACCCCGTGGAGTTCTTGCAGCTCTATGAGCTGAGCATCAAAGCGGCCAACAGCGACGAAAAGGTCATGGAGAACTGGTTTCCCATGGCTCTCAAGGATGGAGCTCCCTCTTGGCTCCTAAATCTGCAGCACGGCTCGATCTCCTCCTGGGACGAGATGCGTGACCGCTTCGTCGCCAACTTCCAGGGCACTCGCGACCGCCCTCTGGCCGTGGGTGATCTACGCCGCATCGGGCAGCAACCAGGAGAGACCCTCCAGAAGTACATCCAGCACTTCAATAACACCCACCTCAAGATCCCCAAGGTCATGGACAAGGCCATCATCTCCGCGTTCTCCGATGGTGTCCGTGACATCAAGATGAAGGAAGAGCTCGCCATCCACGAGGAGCTCTGCACATCTCAGGAGCTGTTCAACCTGGCGACCAAGTGCGCAAGAGCTGAGGAGGGGCGCCTCTCTCTCCTTGAGCTGCCAGCGTGGGCGCGGAGGAGAAGGCCAAGGCCAAGGACGTGAAGCGCAAGGAGGTAGTTGTGCTCGCAGCGGATCCCAACATCAAGTGAGGCAGAGATCAGCCCGAGTCATCCAAGAACGGCCGACCTTTCTGCGCCTTCCACAACCCAAACACCCACAACACCAGCGACTGTCAAGAGCTCAGGGCCATACACGAGGGACACTACGGTCGACACCCCGAGCGCAATGACCGGGGCTACGACCACGGAGGAGGACGTGGAGGCGGACACTAGGACGACCATGGCCTGCGCCAGGAGTGGCGTGACCGACCTCGTGAGGACCACTAGCAGGACCAACCTCGCGAGGGTGCCTGGAGGGACCTGCCGCGTGAGGATCGCCCACAGGGCAACCCCGGTCTTCCCCCGCTGCCGCCACCAAGAAGGAACGACGACCACCACCAGGACGAGGGGGCTGGGGGGCTTCCAGGAGCCGCGTGTGATCGCCTCATCTTGGGCGGCGCCCAGGCCCCAGCCTCTCAGTGCATCTTAAAACAGTTCGCGGCACTCCCCAAGCTCGAGGCCATGCGCCCGCTCAGGTGGTCCCAATGCGCCATCACTTTTAACTCGGCGGATCAGCTCAAGTGCGCAACCACAGCTGGCACCCTCCCTATGCTGTGTTCCCCAGTCATCAGCAATGTGCAGGTCACCAAGACCCTGATCGACGGTGGCACAGGGCTCAACGTCCTGTCCGTCGACACGTTCGACAACCTCCAAGTGCCATATGAGCAGCTCCTGCCCACCAAGCCTTTCTCAGGAGTGACCGACAGCTCCACCACGCCGATAGGGCAGGTCCGCCTGCCTGTCACCTTCGGGGAGTGCAAGAACTACCGCACCGAGCTCATCGACTTTGATGTCGCGCACATCCTCCTGACATACAATGCCATCCTCGGGTATCCGGCCCTGGCCAAGTTCATGGCAGTCACTCATCACGGCTACAACGTTCTCAAGATGTCAGGAAGCAGAGGAATCATCACGATCCCGTGTGAAGAGAGGGATGTGGTGTGCTCCCTTGAACGCGCCTTTCAAGCCGCTGCAATCGACGACCCCGAAAGCAGAAATGAAGGCCCTCTGGAGGCCATCCCCAAGAAGAAGAAGCCTCGCCGTGCAGAACCTCAGGAGGACGGCGTCGTGGTAGAAGCCACGCCAGGACCAGCGCCCGCTCCAGGGGCGCCTCCCTCTATCGCATAGGAAGGCGCGCCCGGTGCCCTCCTCAGGCATGGCTCGGGGGCTCTCTTATGGAGGGCCTCAGACCTTGCCAACCTCGCGAGGGAGGCGCTTGGGCACCACTTGGAGGCGTGCATCACAGCACGTGACCCTCTGGAGAGCGCAGGGCGAGGAGTGCCCACCACTCAGGAGTTTATCACCAAGACCACCTAGGAACTATAAGAAGAAGAGCCATGCGCAGCGACGGCCACCCACAAGGCGCAGCTCCACATCCTGGCGAGGATGCTGGGCCGCGCGTCTGCATCGACGTCCCAGGGCTCAATCGGGTCGCGTCTCAAGAGCGTTTCTAGCCTTCGCGTGTGGGCTGCTACGAGGGCCCGCCGCACAGCTACGTTTGTATGCCCTTTGGCCTGCCGAGCATGGCGTCGGCCTATCAGCGCAACATGTGACGTATCCTGGCAGCTCAGGAAGCCAGGTACCATGCCATTCTGGAGGAGATGGAGACAGTCTTCAGGGAACCTCCCAAGCCCCCAGAGCTTCCCGAGGCTCAGGGTCCTGGCGGCTCATGAGGAGTCATTTCTCCAACGCATGACTTCAGCTGCACCAACTCTGCTTCGTCTACAGAACCAAGTGACATCTTCCAAGCTCGTTTAGCTGGGAGCGCCCCTCGGGTTGCATTATTCCCAGGCCGTGTGGGTCCGTCCCTGCGGCATGTACCCCTTTTGCTTATGTCTTCAGCTTACCTTGTTGGGGGCGCCCCTCGGGCTGCATCATCCCCAAGCCGCTCGGTCCGGACCCGGTGGCATGTACCTTCATGTATTTATCCAAGTTGATCTGCTCTCCATGCTTAACCTGCCAACTGCTATCACCTGCTCGATCATCGCCTCCCCCGGGGCCTCCACATAGGCACGGCGCTGGTGCATGGGTCTATCCCTGCCACGCCGACAAATCTGAGCGGTCGAGCTCTGGCTCACGGCACGCCCCGTGCACGTCACCTCACCAGGCCCTTAGTGCCTTCTCCTCATCCAGAGCAACCAGCGGCAGGCTGACAGCTGTAACGGCAAACCGTGTTTCTTCTTGTGCCTGTTCACAGGGACCCCGTGGGAAGGATAGCAGGCGGCACCGCGAGTCTCCTTTTCTCTCGTGCAATTCGCTTGCGCTTTAAAAGGGGGGCTCCTGAGCATCGTGACTCAGGAGCTCTTACTGACTCTCTAGCCCTCACCCCTGGCCTTGACCACGGCATCGCGACCTAGCATACCAGCGACGGCTGAGCTCGCTCGAGGGCCGGGACCTAAGGATGTAGAGCACTAAGGAGAGCATGAGGGGAGGGAAAATCGTATGGGCCAGCCTACATATGCCGCACGAGTAGGCGCGCAGCCCTAGCACAACGTCAGGAGTCGCCACGAGATCAACAAGATAACTCGCGCACTCGGATCGGCTAAATGTTCGGGCCTAATGGTCACTCATGCCTTGTCGCAACCCCGTTGCAGCCACGTCAACTCCCTTTCTCGCCTTACCATGGCTGCCTGAGCGCTAAGGGTGACCTCCTGATCATCGCGCCTTAGGGGCTCTTACTGGACCTCGGGCCGCACACCTCCTGGCCTTGACCACGGCACGCGACCTGGCATACCAGCGACGACTATAGCCTACCTGGGGACCGGGACCTGTCGGCGCAGAGCAACAAGCTATCGCAAGGAAAGAAAGGGGGGACCGAGCCTTAACGGGACATGCGTTCACCAAATTCTCATAACAGGGAAAATAAGCACAAAAGACATTATGGACCCTTACATGCCCCCACGGGGTAATTCATGATTCATTGCAGGAAACAAAAGCCGATACTAAGGGGAATCCTATCTACATCCTCCCGTGGTGGACGCCATCATCAACAGTGGGCCACGGGAGGCCGACGCCAACCCCATCTAGATCAGCGGTGGCGACAGCCGGACGCTGCAGCTCTGCTCCGAGCGCGGCGAGAGCTCGGGGGCACATAGCTGTCATCGCTCGTCTCTGGAGTCTCCTAGAGCTCGGGAGAGCTGTTGGACTCCCAAGGACTGCTGCTGCTGGAGTAGTCGCGAGCAGGGCGCACATCAGCCTCGTGCTCCTCTCCGGAGCAGCACTCCAGGCGGCGGCCCTCGGCATCCAAGACCTTGAAGAAGAGCATGGAGACGCCGTCGTACGCAAAGTGGATTGCGAGGGCGCCCCTCGCACGGGAGACCCGCGCGATCTCGCCCCAGCCGCACGTCATGAAGATCTTGCCGGTGGGGACTGCTTTGATCTCCACTCTGGTCGCCGGAGCGCTACAGTCGGCATGCTGCAGCAGAGCTCGAGAGGCCCCCTCGGCGGCATCACGTCGGAGAAGAACCGCGGGAAGCGGATCCAGGAGCTCGAAGGCATCGGCGCCCACAGCACCAACTCGCGCGAGGAGTCAGCGGCGTGAACCCCAGGGGCGACGGAATGCGTTGCCGTGGCGCGGCGACCCTGGATGCGGTGTGGGTGGCACTGCTCGTCACTTTGTCCTCCCGAGCCCTCGGCTCGGGCATACACGGGCAGCGGGTACCCCGGAGGAGGCCGCTCGCACCAAGGCCTTGACACCACCTGCATCGCCGCCTCATCACAGCGATGGATCGACCACTTCTTCGGCGAAAGAGGCCCCGGATCATCGCGGGGAGCCTTTCCTTTCTCTTCAATAGAAAACTTTCTGATGGGCGCCATTGTTGTTGGCACTGGAGCAAGGAGGAAGAAGCAAGCAAGGGAGGAAGAGATGGGCAACGGGGGCTCCGCCCCTCCCCATTTATAGCAAGGGAAGGCCAACCGGCGTCTCCCACGATCGCAGGCAATGGTGATTTTCTTTGCATGGTGCAGGGACTTGACAAGACGAGCAGTTGCCGAGGCAACATGGGGAAGCGGAGACGCCCACGTCCAATCATCCACCACATGTCAATCGAGGCTGCAGGCTTTTGGGGCCCGTGGCGCTCCGAACATGGCCCTTGGCTTCGCCACGAAGCCAAGCCCGAGCGCACCTTGGGCCCGGGGGCTACTATCGGCATCCTGGGAACGGGGGTCCCCAGACTTGCCTGCTTGCGGTCCGCGGCATGGCTAAGCCTGCAGGCCGTACGTCCCATCTTCACCAGCAAAGCATCCAAGACCCTCGCGAGGGTCCAAGCCTTGCGAGGCGGATGACGCAAGACCTCCTCTGGAGTATCCTAGCCAGGCAGGCTCACAAGGAGCGGAGATATCAAGGCAGGGCAAACCTCATGAGGCCCTCGTGACGTGAGCCATGACGCACGGCACCAGGCGGGCGCCAGGCGGGCGCCAGGGTGTGCAGCGTCCTTGCTTCCTCTTTGGTGCTAAGGAGGCCAGCGCAGGCAAAGAGTACCGAGGCATCAGGCAAAGGTTGCTATATTGGTGCAACGAGACCAAGACCAAGAGGATGGCAAGACAGAGGTCATCGTGGAGCCCAAGATGGCGTCACCACCAGAGCCTTTGGTAGGTGAAAACCACTTTTGTCAGGATAGCTTATAGTAGTTGTCCCCCTTTGAATTAGCCCGCCATTGTTGGCTCCCTTCGTGCTCGATATTTGGGAAGAGGACCAGTGCCAATATAAATAGGACTAGCCACCACCTTCGTAGGGGGGATGATTCAGGGACGGATCATTCAGAGACGAGGGATCATTCAGACCACCCCCACACACACACACAAGCTCACCGAGCTCAAGAACACCTCAATCTCAGGAGGCTGTTCTTCCCTTGTACTGTTCATCATCAGCCCTAGAGGCAATCCACCACCACCACACCGGAGTAGGGTATTACACCATAATGGTGGCCCGAACCAGTATAAACCTCGTGTCTTTCTGTGTTGCGAGTTCGTCAAGTTCGTCCGCGAGATCTTAGTGAGCTAGGGCGTAGATTGGTAGGAGGGAAAGACTTCGCGCGCACCCTAGTGTTCGAACCTTAAGGGTTTGCCAGAACCCCACATCCGACAGCTTTGCTTGCAACTGCACCAGCTGACTACCCCACCATTCAAAATATACACGTATCCGGTTTGTGACTTGGAGTCATCGAGATCTGTGTCGAAGCTAGCATCAACGTAACCCTTTACGACGAGCTCTTCTTCACCTCCATAAATGAGAAACATATCCTTAGTCCTTTTTAGGTACTTCAGGATGTTATTGACTGCTGTCCAGTGTTCCATGCCGGGATTACTTTGGAACCTTCCTACCAAACTTACGGCAAGGTGCACATCAGGTCTGGTACAAAACATGTCATACATAATAGACCCTATGGCCGAGGCATAGGGGATGACACTCATCTTTTCTCTATCTTCTGCTGTGGTCGGGCATTGAGCCGTGCTCAATCTCACACCTTGCAATACAGGCAAGAACCCCTTCTCGGACTGATCCATATTGAACTTCTTCAATATCTTATCAAGGCATGTGCTTTGTGAAAGACTAATGAGGCGTCCCGATCTATCTCTGTAGATCTTGATGCCTAATATGTAAGCATCTTCTCCAAGGTCCTTCATTAAAAACTACTTATTCAAGTAGGCCTTTATGCTTTCCAAGAATTCTATATCATTTCCCATCAATAGTATGTCATCCACATATAATATGAGAAATGCCACAGAGCTCCCACTCACTTTCTTGTAAACACAGGCTTCTCCATAAGTCTGTGTAAACCCAAACGCTTTGATCATCTCATCAAAGTGAATGTTCCAACTCCGAGATGCTTGCACTAGACCATAGATTGAGCGCTGGAGCTTGCACACCTTGTCAGCATTCTTAGGATCGACAAAACCTTCCGGCTGCATCATATACAATTCTTCCTTAAGGTCTCATCAGAGTCAACCCCTTGAACTTGTCGGTAACCCTTAGCAACAAGCCGAACTCCCTAAAGAGTACGACGCATACTCCAATTGGATCATGCACATCGACGGTTCTAAAATGCTGGCTGGTCTAGGGGCTGGCGTTGTCCTGACGTCCCCAACCGGAGATACTGTTCAGTACGTACTGCAAATATTGTATACAGACTCCAACAACGCAGCCGAATACGAAGCTCTGTTGCATGGTCTTCTGATGGCAGCCTCCATGGGCATTCAACGCCTGGAGGTGCGTGGGGATTGAAACCTCACAATATCCCAAATAAATGGAGACTTTGATGCCAAGGATCCGAAAATGGCGGCCTACCGAAACACCGTCCTAAAAATGTCAGCTTGGTTCGAGGGGCTCGAATTTCATCATGTGGCTCCGGAAAACAATCAGGCGGCGGATATCCTCGCCTGCATCAGCGCAAAACGCGATGCAGTCCCCCCCAATATATTTCTAGAGAGGTTGTTCAAGCCATCCGTAGTATGGGAAGGGGACACCGGTAACAATAGTCCGAACCCGGCCAAAATGCCCGATACCAAACACTCTGACACAATCGGAGGCTCTGCCACCGAAATAACACCTTCAACCCACGTAATAATGGCCATCATAGCCCCGTGGACAGAACCATTCCTGGCCTACCTAACTAGGCAGGAACTTCCGGAGGACCAAAATGAGGCATGCTGCATAGTGCGGGGTCCACGAGGGAGAATTGTATAAAAAATCACTACCGGAGTCCTTCAAAGGTGCATCTCCAAAGAGGAAGGGAGGAACCTTTTGGCAGAAATTCACGCCGGACTCGGCGGTCACCACGCCGCAGCCCGGGCCCGTGTAAGCAAAGCCTTTCGTATAGGATTCTATTGGCCAACGGCCTGGGCAGATGCACAGGACTTGGTACAACATTGCGTCGGTTGCCAACTCTTTGCAAATCAAAGCCACATGCCACCCACCGCCCTCCAAACAATCCCCATTACGTGGCCCTTCGTAGTCTGGGGGCTTGACATGGTTGGACCCCTTAAAGGGGGAACCCACAAGAAAAAATATTTACTGGTCATGGTGGATAAATTCACCAAATGGATAGAGGCCAAACCTGTTAAAATAGCCGAATCCAGACCGGTGATAGACTTCATATCTGGGGTCGTACACCGTTATGGCGTCCCCCACAGCATCATCACTGACAACGGCACGAACTTCATGGCCGATGAGGTAAAACTCTGGTGCAGCAAAATAGGCATCAAGCTCGATTACGCTTCAGTCTATCACCCACAAACAAACGGCCAAGTTGAGCGAGCAAACGGTCTTATAATGAGCGGCATTAAACCCAGATTAGTGCGTTCATTAACGGATTCTAACATGCACTGGGTAGAGGAGCTCGACTCCATACTCTGGGGGTTGCGGACCACGCCGAACCGTAGTACCGGATATACACCCTTCTTTATGGTGTACGGCGCAGAGGCAGTCTGCCCTGTGACATAATTCATAACTCACCTCGAGTGCGCATGTACGAAGAAAGAGAATCCGAGCTCGATCGGCAGGACAGTCTGGACACCTTGGAGGAGGAGCACGATGTAGCAAAAGCCCGTTCCGCATTTTATCAGCAACAGGCTCGCAGGTACCAAAGGAGAGAAGTACGGGCCAAAACTTATAACGTTGGCGAACTAGTTCTACGCCTGCTAGATAAGAAAAAGAACAAGCTCGAGCCCAAATGGGAAGGTCCCTTCATTATTGACCAAGTTCTGACCGGTGGAGCGTAGAGACTGCGGGATGCATCGACTAATCGACTCGAGCCGAACCCATGGAACGCGGCCAGGCTCCGAAGATTCTACGCCTAGCGCCGGACTCTATGTTCATTTCCTTCCTCTGTCCATTTTTTGCATATACATTATCTATCTTGTTTTTCTTTCTTCCTTTCTTTTATTCTTTCTCTAGGCCTTCTAGGGCCAACTTGTGCCTCGCTCGCACATTATAGATGCGCTAGCCGCACTCGTCATACCTGGGGGCTTCTTTCACAGAAGCTTAATTATTTATTTGGGCCTCATGCCCCGCACATGTGTTATACTTCCACATGTACCTTTTTTCGCCATTATATGCATCGATATGACTTAAGTTTTGGCCAAGCTGGGTTGTCTGGCTCTTGTATTTATGCCCTACGTTCCCGTTAATTCGGCTAGGGCATACAGGGAGCACCTCTGCGATTGTTACTGCCGGATCAGCCGGATGTGTACCTCAGACTGGGTGAAGCCGAAAGCTAGCGTTCTTAAGGGAATATTCGGTCGGTGAATAAAAGATTATTTTTATTTATTTTCCATATCTGCCCCAGATGTTTTTCCTGCATTTCTTATCGCAGTACGGACATGCACTTTAGGGCATGCTTACCCAGGGAAAGGAACCCTTAACGGAACTATTCTCCCTGGAAGATGTTTCTTACTATCCATGTAATATAACATAACTAGTTGGGAACTTGTCTGTTCAAGCACTAATGACCCCTACACCTGGTTTCCACGCATACCCTGGTTCTTATATAACTGAGCGGGTATTCGGATACACTCCGGACTATCGGGTCCCGAGGTTGAAGCGGAAAGGTCCGCCAAGAAAAATGATCTACAATCCGGCTAGAAGGCATTATACATGTCACTTTACTTACATAGTCATGCAGACTGACTAAATTCCTCTTCTATACCATCCAACAGGCGGTCTAGCCTACAATCCTGTTGGGAATAATTTGCGGCTAATTCTACTTGCCCATAAACTAAGCTTACGGGGATCTCTTTTCCGTCGGGCCCCACAGGTCCGACCTCGGCCATGTGATTTGGGTCAGCCTTGGTATACCGCGTCTTCACCATGGCCCAGGCTTCTCTGGCACCTTGACGGCAGGCCGATATCTTCCATAATCGGAAGCGCCGTCGTGCTCCCTTGAGCTTCTCCGTAAGCTCTGCAATGCCTTCTGGCAGGGAAACAGATGGCCACAACGCATGGCAACACCTTGCATCACCTGCCGAACTTGTTCGTGCAGATGCGATAGCTCGGATAGAAGATCACCCGCAGACCCGGGCATTTCCTCCACGGGACGACCCGTCAACATACCTATAGACATAACGCTGTTAGTCGGCTTATTCGCTGAACTCCTTCAAAAGGATTCGTTCAGGCACTTACTAAAAATGCCGCGTCGAAGCCGCTTATTCTCCTTCTCGGAGTCTACAAACTGGGCCCAAACGTCTTTCAGTTCCACGCTCAGCTTGACATTAGCGTCTTGGAGATTGTTTTTCTCCCGCCTGACCTCTGTCAGCACACGTTTGCGAGCCTCTAGCTGCCGCACGACATGATGGTCCTCCGGATTTTCTTCGGATTCATCTGCAACATCTATAGTTAGATCTGCAGCCACGCCGCACACTGTATGGTAACCATTATTCTTTAAAATAAATGTTACCAGCGGGGGACTTTTTTGGTTCTTTCAATGCGGCAACAGCGGCCCGCAGTTGGGTCTTACATTCCTCCAGCTCCTGTGACAGCCTAGTATTCTTCTCTGTAAGAACCTGCAAAATAAAGATGATCCTTAAATTAGTTCTGCTAACTGTTTCAAGTCTCAGGGGCTACTGATACATATAAATCGACAGATTTACTTACCCGTACATCCTTTACATACTGATCCGTGGCTCTGGCTACACCATCTTGAGCAGCACGGAGGTACGCCTCTCCAGAATTGAAGGCATCAAATGCCTCTGGTGAGAAACAAGCGTCGCGGAGTATGGCCCAGCAGCGCCTATGATTCATGGCGCTTTCCACTTCCAAGTTTGTAGTGGATAATCTATCCGCGTCCTCTGTAGGGGGATTATCCGGCGCCCGCCCCATGTTGGCTTCCGCCTCTATGTCCGGTCCTGGCGCCCGACTGGTGGAAGCGTGATTAGCAACATCGTCGGACATATTCCGGTGAGCGTTTTTTCTGTTAAAGAAACACGAGCGTCGTTACATTTCGAGAGAGACGACAACCGCGGAGCGGGGTTTCTACTATACCTTTGCGTCGGTGTCTCTGTCCTGACCGCCTTCCTTTTTGGCATGCCCGGCCTCGGTGCCTCTTGTTGGCGAGTTGCTGCGGGTTCGGCAGGGTGTCCCGAATGCCTTCCCTGTAAAAACGCCATATGTATATGGTAGGTGAAGTGTCTAACAGGGGATCCTAGATTTTGGAGTTGGGATTTTTTTGGTTTTTCTTACGTGCGATGCAGAAGGCAGTCCGGGATAGTCGGCTGTAATGGCCACCATGGCATCATCGCAGCTTAACTGATAGAACTGCATGTCTATCAGCTCCACGAATATAACTAGATCTTCTTCGAGTCCGGAGTCTAGGGCCCGGTCTGGGTCCTATGGTTGTGGAGAGGGGCTGCTGACCTCCTTTATGGCTTTCCGCAGTTCCTGCCGCAGAATGGCAAGGTAAGTACCTACGACAAAAAATACGGGAAGAATGGGAGTAAGAAGATGTAACTTACCCAGCTTGGAGGGTTGTACATCGAGAATCCATCCCGTGGCTTGATGCGGATGAATTCCTCTTCCTCTCCCTTGAATAGTTCGGACAAATTTTTTGCCAATGCGGCAGCATTGTCCGGACCCTTACGCCCGCAGCGGGTGGCGTCATCCTCCCCGTTATAACACCACAAGGGGTGCCCTCGATACTAAAATGGCTGCACTCCCCGCATTATACATATGTACATAACTTCAATTATTATCAATCCTGATTGAGCCAACGCTTTAATCCGGTTCATCGAGTAAAGGACTTCTCCGTTGTCTTCCGCCTGGGGGCTTCGTGGGCGCCAACTTCGGCGTTTCTTTAGAGGAGCATTGCCGAACTCAGGAAGACCCCGCCGAACAGGGTCCGGAAGGGGGACGTCCTCCATGTAAAACCATTCCGAAGGCTAGTCTTCGGACGTCTTCTTTGGAGTGCCGGACGGGTATCGGTTTCGGCGATGCACCATATTTCGGCTCCACCCACTTGATAAAGTGACCCCCTCTGTGTGCGAGGGACGAGGCAAAATAGCCTTTTCCATAGCTCGAAGTGAGCCTCGCAGCCCAGGAACAACTCGCAGAGAGAAACATAGCCGGTGATGTGTAGAATGGAGGCAGGGGTGAAATTGTGTAATTGGAGGCCGTAGAACTCCAGGAGCCCGCGGAGGAACGGATGAATTGGAAATCCGAGTCCCCTTAATAGATAAGGAACAAGGCAGACCCGCTCTCCCATAGAGGGACAAGGAAAGCTCTCTGCTTGCTCCCCGCCATTATAGGTGGCAAGCCCGGCTCGAACGGGCACCATATATGCCGGAGGGAGAAATCCCTTAGTCTGCAGTTCGACTAATCGACTGTGGGGGACTGAACACCTCTCCCAATCACCGGGCTTACGGCTATGGGGGAGGGAGGAGGAGCTGCGGAGGTCGGCCATGCTGGAATGGATCTTTCCGAAACGCGCTCTGATGGATTCTCGCTGGGGGAGGATGGTATGGATTGGATCTAAGGATCCCCATCCCTTTAATAGACAATTTATTTATCTGGCTAGGGGGGCGAATGTAAAAACGCGCTGGCGCCTCATATTCATTTCGACGCGTGGGAGATAGCCCTTATTGGGCACAGAAGCCAAGAGGTCCAAACATTTATGGGACCGGACACTGCTTTACAAACGTTTGAAAGATGGAGAAGAACCCGCCTTGCAATGCCGAAGACAACACTACGCGCCGGACTCATCGTCATTGAAGCCTGGTTCAGGGGCTACTGAGGGAGTCCTGGATTAGGGGGTATCCTGACAGCCGAATTATATCCTTTGGCCGGACTGTTGGACTATGAAGATACAAGATTGAAGACTTCGTCTCGTGTCCGGATGGAACTGTACTTGGCGTGGAAGGCAAGCTAGGCAATATGGATATGTGTATCTCCTCCTTTGTAACCGACCTTGTGTAACCCTAGCCCCCTCCGGTGTCTATATAAACTGGAGGGTTTTAGTCCATAGGACAACAGACAATTATACCATAGGCTAGCTTCTAGGGTTTAGCCTCTCCGATCTCGTGGTAGATCAACTATTGTAATACTCATATCATCAAGAATAAATCAAGCAAGACGTAGGGTTTTACCTCCATCAAGAGGGCCCGAACCTGGGTAAAACTTCGTGTTCCCTGCCTCCTGTTACCATCCACCTTAGACGCACAGTTCGGGACCCCCTACCCGAGATCCATCGTTTTTGACACCGACAGGGCCTTTTCCGGAGCTCCGCCGGAGGGGGAATCATTCACGGAGGGCTTCTACATCAACACCATAGCCTCTTCGATGATGTGTGAGTAGTTTACCACAGACCTTTGGGTCCATATTTATTAGCTAGATGGCTTCTTCTCTCTCTTTGGATCTCTATACAAAGTTCTCCTCGATCTTCTTGGAGATCTATTTGATGTAACTCTTTTTGCGGTGTGTTTGTCAAGATCCGATGAATTGTGGGTTTATGATCAAGTTCATCTATGAACAATATTTGATTCTTCTTTGAAATCTTTTATGTATGATTGGTTATCTTTGCAAGTCTCTTCGAATTATCAATTTGGTTTGGCCTATTAGATTGATCTTTCTTGCAATGTGAGAAGTGCTTAGCTTTGGGTTCAATCTTGTGGTGTCCTTTCCCAGTGACAGCAGGGGCAGCAAGGCACGTATTGTATTGTTGCTATCGAGGATAAAAAGATGGGGTTTATATCATATTGCTTGAGTTTATCCCTCTACATCATGTCATCTTGCCTAATGTGTTACTCTTTTCTTATGAACTTAATACTCTAGATGCATGCTGGATAGCGGTCGATGTGTGGAGTAATAGTAGTAGATGCAGAATCGTTTTGGTCTAGTTGTCACGGACGTGATGCCTATATACATGATCATGCCTAGATATTCTCATAATTATGCACTTTTCTATCAATTGCTCGATAGTAATTTGTTCACCCACCATAATACTTATGCTATCTTGAGAGAAGCCACTAGTGAAACCTATGGCCCCCGGGTCTATCTTTTATCATATAAGTTTCCAATCTATTTTACTTTGCAATCTTTACTTTCAATCTATATCATAAAAATACCAAAAAAAATTATTTATCTTATTATCTCTATCAGATCTCACTCTCGTAAGTGACCGTGAAGGGATTGACAACCCCTTTATCGCGTTGGTTGTGAGGTTCTTATTTGTTTGTGCAAGTACAAGGGACTTGCGTGTAGTCTCCTACTGGATTGATGCCTTGTTTCTCAAAACCGAGGGAAATATTTACGCTAGTTTGCTGCATCACCCTTTCCTCTTCAAGGGAAAATCAACGCAGTGCTCAAGAGGTAGCGAGAAGGATTTCTGGCGCTGTTGCCGGGGAGATCTACGCATAAGTCAAGACATACCAAGTACCTATCATAAACTCTTATCCCTTGCATTACGTTATTTGCCATTTGCCTCTCGTTTTCCTCTCCCCCACTTCACCCTTGCCGTTTTATTCGCCCTCTTTTTCCGTTCACCTCTTTTTTTCGCTTGCTTCTTGTGTGCTTGTGTGTTGGATTGTTTGTCACGATGGCTCAAGATAATACTAAATTGTGTGACTTTTCCAATACCAACAATAATGATTTTATTAGCACTCCGATTGCTCCCCTTACCGATGCTGAATCTTGTGAAATTAATACTGCTTTGCTGAATCTTGTCAAGAAAGATCCGTTTTCCGGCCTTCCTAGTGAAGATGCCGCTACCCATCTGAACAGCTTTGTTGATTTGTGTGATATGCAAAAGAAGAAAGATGTGGATAATGATATTGTTAAATTGAAGCTATTCTCGTTGTCACTTAGAGATCGTGCTAAAACTTGGTTTTCTTCTTTGCCTAAAAATAGTATTGATTCATGGAATAAGTGCAAACATGCTTTTATCTCTAAGTAATTTCCTCCCGCTAAGATCATCTCCCTTAGAAACAATATTATGAATTTTAAGCAACTTGATCATGAGCATGTTGCACAAGCATGGGAGATGATGAAATTAATGATACGTAATTGCCCTACACATGGTTTGAATTTATGGATGATCATACAAAATTTTAATGCTGGATTGAATTTTGCTTCTAGAAATCTTTTAGATTCGGACGCAGGAGGCACTTTTATGGAAATCACTTTAGGAGAAGCTACCAAACTCCTAGATAATATGATGGTTAATTATTCTCAATGGCACACCAAAAGATCTACTAGTAAAAAGGTTCATGCGATATAAGAAATTAATGTTTTGAGTGGAAAGATGGATGAACTTATGAAATTAGTTGCTAATAAGAGTGTTTCTTTTAATCCTAATGATATGACTTTGTCTACTTTGATTGAGAATAATAATGTATCTATGGATGTGAATTTTGTTGGTAGGAACAATTTTGGTAACAATGCATATAGAGGTAATTTTAATCCTACGCCTTTTCCTAGTAATTCGTCTAATAATTATGGTAATTCCTACAACAATTCTTATGGAAATTATAATAATATGCCCTCTGATTTTGAATCTAGTATTAATGAATTTATTAGTTCACAAAAGAGTTTTAATGCTTTGATTGAAGAAAAATTGTCTAAGATTGATAAGCTGGCTAGGAACGTGGATAGAATTTCTCTTGATGTTGATTCTTTGAAACTTAGATCTATCCCACCTAAGCATGATATCAATGAGTCTCTCAAAGCCATGAGAATTTCCACTGATGAGTGCAAAGAAAGAACCGCTAGGATGCATGCTAAAAAAGATTGCTTTATGAAAGCGTGTTCTTCTAGTTTTGACGATAATAAGGATGAAGATATAAAAGTGATTGATGTGTCCCCTATTATGTCTTTATTTTGCAATATGAATCTTGATAATGATGGGACTAGATATGAGTCAACTTTATTAAAAGGCGTCCCAATGATTCGGAGTTTTTAGATCTTAATACAAAAATTGGTAAAAGTGGGATTGAAGAGGTCAAAACTTACATAGCAATGAACCCACTATTTTGGATTTCAAGGAATTTAATTATGATAATTGCTCTTTGATAGATTGTATTTCCTTGTTGCAATCCATGCTAAATTCTCCGCATGCTTATAATCAAAATAAAGCTTTTACCAAACATATCACTGATGCTTTAATGCAATCTTATGAAGAAAAGCTTGAGTTGGAAGTTTCTATCCCTAGAAAACTTTATGATGAGTGGGAACCGACTACTAAAATTAAAATTAAAGATCATGAATGCTACGCTTTATGTGATTTGGGTGCTAGTGTTTCCATGATTCCAAAAACTTTGTGTGATGTGTTAGGTTTCCGTGAATTTGATGATTGTTCTTTAAATTTGCACCTCACGGATTCCACTATTAAGAAACATATGGTAAGAATTAATGATGTTCTTATTGTTTCAAATAGGAATTATGTGCCCGTAGATTTCATTGTTTTTGATATAGATTGCAATCCTACATGTCCCATTATTCTTGGTAGACCTTTCCTTAGAACGATTGGTGAAATTATTGATACGAAAGAAGGGAATATTAGATTCCAATTTCCGTTAAGAAAAGGCATGGAACACTTTCCTAGAAAGAAAATCAAATCATCTTATGAATCTATTATGAGAGCCACTTATGGATTGCATACCAAAGATGACAATACCTAGATCTATTCTTCCTTTTATGCCTAGCTAGGGGCGTTAAACGATAGCGCTTGTTGGGAGGCAACCCAATTTTATTTTTGTTTATTAATTTTTTAGTTATGTGTAGTAATAAATAATTCATCTAGTCTCTGCTTAGATGTGGTTTTATGCTTTTAATTAGTGTTTGTGCCAAGTAGAACCTTTGGGAAGACTTGGGGAAAGTCTTTGCGATATTGCTGTAAAAAACAGAAACTTTAGCGCTCACGAGATTTGCTCCCATTTTTTACTGGAGAGTGATATTAGGTTTATTCCTTTTGAAGATGATTAATAGATAAATTACTCACGTACAGAAATTTATTTCAGAATTTTTGGAGTTACAGAAGTATTCGAAACATACAGATTACTACAGACTGTTCTATTTTGACAGATTCTATTTTTCGTGTGTTGTTTGCTTATTTTGATGAATCTATGCCTAGTATTGGTGGGTATTAACCATAGAGAAGTTGGAATACAGTAGATTTAACACCAATATAAATAAAGAATGAGTTCATTACAGTACCTTAAGTGGTGATTTGTTTTGTTAATACTAACGGAGCTCATGAGATTTTCTATTGAGTTTTGTGTTGTGAAGTTTTCAAGTTTTGGGTAAAGATTTGATGGATTATGGAATAAGGAGTGGCAAGAGCCTAAGATTGGGGATGCCCAAGGCACCCCAAGGTAAAATTCAAGTACAACCAAAAGCCTAAGCTTGGGGATGCCCCTGAAGGCATCCCCTCTTTCATCTTCTTCTACCGGTAACTTTACTTGAGGCTATATTTTTATTCACCACATGATATGTGTTTTGCTTGGAGCGTCTTGTATGATTTGAGTATTTGCTTTTTTACTTTACCACAATCATCCTTGCTGTACAAACCTTTTTGTAAAGACACACATGAATTGGAATTTATTAGAATACTCTATGTGCTTCACCTATATCTTTTGAGCTAGATAATTTTGCTCTAGTGACTCACTTATATCTTTTTAGAGCACGGTGGTGGTTTTATTTTTTAGAAATTATTGATCTCTCATGCTTCACTTATATTATTTTGAGATTCCTTTAGAACAGCATGGTAATTTGCTTTGGTTATAAAATTAGTCCTAATATGATAGGCATCCAAGATGGGTATAATAAAAACTATCATAAAAAGTGCATTGAATACTATGAGAAGTTTGATACTTGATGATTGTTTTGAGATATGAAGATGATGATATTAGAGTCATGCTAGTTGAGTAGTTGTGAATTTGAGAAATACTTGTTCTAAAGTTTGTGATTCCCGTAGCATGCATGTATGGTGAACCGTTATGTGATGAAGTCGGAACATGATTTATTTATTTATTGTCTTCCTTATGAGTGGAGGTCGGGGATGAGCGATGATCTTTTCCTACCAATCTATCCCCCTAGGAGCATGCGCATAGTACTTTGTTTTGATAACTAATAAATTTTTGTAATAAGTATGTGAGTTCTTTATGACTAATGTTGAGTCCATGGATTATAGGCACTCTCACCCATCCACCATTGCTAGCCTCTCTAGTACCGCGCAACTTTCGCCGGTACTATAAAGCCACCATATACCTTCCTCAAAACAGCCACCATACCTACCTATTATGGCATTTTCATAGACATTCCGAGATATATTGCCATGCAACTTTCCACCATTCTGTTTATTATGACACGCTTCATCATTGTCATATTGCTTTGCGTGATCATGTAGTTGACATCGTATATGTGGCAAAGCCACCGTTCATAATTATTTCATACATGTCGCTATTGAGTCATTGCACATCCCGGAACACCGCCGGAGGCATTCACATAGTGTCATATTTTGTTCTAAGAATTGAATTGTAAGTAAATAAAGTGTGATGATCATCATTATTAGAACATTGTTCCATGTGAGGAAAGGATGATGGAGACTATGATTCCCCCACAAGTCAGGATGAGACTCCGGACGAAAAATAAATAAATAGAAGGGAAAAAGGAGGCCATAAAAAGAGAGAGAAAAGGCCCAAATAAAAAAAGGAAAAAATGAGAGAAAAAGAGAGAAGGGACAATGTTACTATCCTTTTACCACACTTGTGCTTCAAAGTAGCACCATGATCTTCATGATAGAGAGTCTCCTATGTTGTCACTTTCATATACTAGTGGGAATTTTATATTATAGAACTTGGCTTGTATATTCCAATGATGGGCTTCCCCAAAATGCCCTAGGTCTTCGTGAGCAAGCAAGTTTGATGCACACCCACTTAGTTTCTTTTGTTGAGCTTTCATACACTTGTAGCTCTAGTGCATCCATTGCATGGAAATCCCTACTCACTCACATTGATATCTATTGATGGGCATCTCCATAGCCCGTTGATACGCCTAGTTGATGTGAGACTATCTTCTCATTTTTGTCTTCTCCACAACCACCGTTCTATTCCACCTATAGTGCTATGTCCATGGCTCACACTCATGTATTGCGTGAAGATTGAAAAAGTTTGAGAACATCAAAAGTATGACACAATTGCTTGGCTTGTCATCGGGGTTGTGCATGATTTAAATGTGTGGTGAAGATAGAGCATAGCCAGACTATATGATTCTGTAGGGATAACTTTCTTTGGCCACGTTATTTTGAGAAGACATAATTGCTTAGTTAGTATGCTTGAAGTATTATTATTCTTATGTCAATATTAAACTTTTATCTTGAATCTTTCGAATCTGAACATTCATGCCACAATAAAGAAAATTATATTGAGAATTATGCTAGGTAGCATTCCACATCAAAAATTCTGTTTTTATCATTTACCAACTCAAGGACGAGCAGGAATTAATCTTGGGGATGCTTGATACGTCTCCAACATATCTTTAATTTTTTATTGTTCCATGCTATTATATTATCTGTGATGTTTATGGGCTTTTGTTATACACTTTTATATTATTTTTGGGACTAACCTACTAACCCAATGCAAATTGTTGTTTCTTTTCCTATTTCAGTGTTTCGCAGAAAAGGAATATCAAACGGAATACAAACTGAATGAAACCTTCGGGAGAGTTATTTTTGGAACAAACGTGATCCAGGGGACTTGGAGTGGACGTCAAGAAATCAACGAGGAGGCCACGAGGCAGGGAGGCGCGCCTGCCCCCCTAGGCGTGCCCCCACCCTCGTGGGCCCCTCGTAGCTCCACTGACCTACTTCTCCCTCCTATATATGTGCATATACCCCGAAAATATCCAGGAGCACCACGAAACCCTATTTCATCCGCCACAACCTTATGTATCCAAGAGATCCCACCTTGGTGCCTTTTCCGGAGCTCCGCCGGAGGGGGAATCGATCACGGAGGGCTTCTACATCAACACCATAGCCTCTCCGATGATGTGTGAGTAGTTTTCCACAGACCCTCGGGTCCATAGTGAAGGAAATATGCCCTAGAGGCAATAATAAAGTTATTATTTATTTCCTTATATCATGATAAATGTTTATTATTCATGCTAGTATTGTATTAACCAGAAACTTAATACATGTGTGAATACATAGACAAACAGAGTGTCCTTAGTATGCATCTACTTGACTAGCTCATTGAATCAAAGATGGTTAAGTTTCCTAGCCATAGACATGAGTTGTCATTTGATTAACGGGATCACATCATTAGATAATGATGTGATTGACTTGACCCGTTCCGTTAGCTTAGCAGGATGATCGTTTAGTTTGTTGATATTGCTTTCTTCATGACATATACATGTTCCTATGACTATGAGATTATGCAACTCCCGAGTTCCGGAGGAACACTTTGTGTGCTACCAAACATCACAACGTAACTGGGTGATTATAAAGGTGCTCTATAGGTGTCTCCGATGGTACTTGTTGAGTTGGCATAGATCGAGATTAGGATTTGTCACTCCGATTATCTGAGAGGTATCTCTGGGCCCTCTCGGTAATGCACTATTGGGGAACGTAGAAGAATTTTAAAATTTTCTACGCATCACCAAGATCAATCTATGGAGTCATCTAGCAACGAGGGAGAGAGGAGTTCATCTACATACCCTTGTAGATCACGAGCGGAAGCGTTCAAGAGAACGGGGTTGATGGAGTCGTACTCGACGTGATTCAAATCATCGATGACCTAGTGCCAAATGGACGGCACCTCCGCGTTCAACACAGGTACGGTTGGGAGACGTCTCCTCCTTCTTGATCTAGCAAGGGGGAAGGAGAGGTTGATGAAGATCCAGCAGCACGACGGCGTGGTGGTGGAAGCAACGGTGATCTCGGCAGGGCTTCGCCAAGCGCTGGGAGACGGAGGAGTGTCACGGGAGGGAGAGGGAGAGGCCAGGGGCTTGGGTGCGCAGCCCTCCCTTCCCCCCACTATATATAGGGTGCCTAGGGGGGCGCCGGTCCTAGGAGATCCAATCTCCTAGGGGGGGCGGCAGCCAACGGGGTGCCTTGCCCCCCAAGGCAAGGGTGGCGCCCCCACCCCTAGGGTTTCCAACCCTAGGCGCAGGGGGAGGCCCAAGGGGGTCGCACCAGCCCACTAGGGGCTGGTTCCCCTCCCACTTCAGCCCATGGGGCCCTCCGGGATAGGTGGCCCTACCCGGTGGACCCCCGGGACCCTTCCGGTGGTCCCGGTACAATACCGGTGACCCCGAAACCTTCCCGATGGCCGAAACTGGACTTCCTATATATAAATCTTTACCTCCGGACCATTATGGAACTCCTCGTGATGTCCGGGATCTCATCCAGGACTCCGAACAACTTTCAGGTTATCGTGTGCTAATATCTCTACAACCCTAGCGTCACCGAACCTTAAGTGTGTAGACCCTACGGGTTCGGGAGACATGCAGACATGACCGAGAAGCCTCTCCGGTCAATAACCAACAGTGGGATATGGATACCCATGTTGGCTCCCACATGCTCCACGATGATCTCATCGGATGAACCATGATGTCGAGGATTCAATCAATTCATATACAATTCCCTTTGTCAATCGGTACGTTACTTGCCCGAGACTCGATCGTTGTTATCCCAATACCTTGTTCAGTCTCGTTACCGGCAATTCACTTTACTCGTACCGTAATGCATGATCCCGTGATCAACCACTTGATCACATTGAGCTCATTATGATGATGCATTACCGAGTGGGCCCAGAGATACCTCTCCGTCATACGGAGTGACAAATCCCAGTCTCGATTCATGCCAATCCAACAGACACTTTCGGAGATACCTGTAATGTACCTTTATAGTCACCCAGTTACGTTGTGACGTTTAGCACACCCAAGGCACTCCTACGGTATCTGGGAGTTGCACAATCTCATGGTCTAAGGAAATGATACCTGACATTCAGAAAAGCTTCAGCAAACGAACTACACGATCTTTGAGCTATGCTTAGGATTGGGTCTTGTCCATCACATCATTCTCCTAATGATGTGATCCCGTTATCAATGACATCTAATGTCCATAGTCAGGAAACCATGAGCATCTTTTGATCAATGAGCTTGTCAACTAGAGGCTCACTATGGACGTGTTGTGGTCTATGTATGCACACATGTATTACGATTTCCGGATAACATAATTATAGCATGAACAATAGACAATTATCATGAACAAAGAAATATAATAATAACCATTTTATTATTGCCTCCAGGGCATATTTCCAACAGTCTCGCACTTGCACTACAATCAATATTCTAGTTACATTGTGATGAATCGAACACCCATGCAGTTTTGGTGTTGACCATGTTTTGTTCTAGGGAGAGGTTTAGTCAATGGATCTGCTACATTTAGGTCCGTATGTACTTTAAAAATCTCTATGTCTCCATTTTGGACACTTTCACAAATGGAGTTGAAGCGACGCTTGATATGCCTGGTCTTCCTGTGAAACCTGGGCTCCTTGGCAAGGGCAATAGCTCCAGTGTTATCATAGAAGAGAGTCATCGGGCCCGACACATTGGGTATGACTCCTAGGTCGGTAATGAACTCCTTCACCCAGACTGCTTCTTGTGCTGCCTCCGAGGCTGCCATGTACTCCGCTTCACATGTAGATCCCGCCACAACGCTTTGCTTGCAACTGCACCAGCTTACTGCCCCACCATTCAAAATATACACGTATCTGGTTTGTGACTTAGAGTCATCCAGATCTGTGTCGAAGCTAGCATCGACGTAACCCTTTACGACGAGCTCTTCGTCACCTCCATAAATGAGAAACATTTCCTTGGTCCTTTTTAGGTACTTTAGGATATTCTTGACCGCTGTCCAGTGTTCCATGCCGGGATTACTTTGGTACCTTCCTACCAAACTTATGGCAAGGTTTACATCAGGTATGGTACACATCATAGCATACATGATAGACCCTATGGCCGAGGCATAGGGGACGACACTCATCTTTTCTCTATCTTCTGCTGTGGTCGGGCATTGAGCTGTGCTCAATCTCGTACCTTGCAATACATGCAAGAACCCCTTCTTTGACTGATCCATTTTGAACTTCTTCAATATCTTGTCAAGGTACTTACTCTGTGAAAGACCAACGAGGCGTCTCGATCTATCTCTATAGATCTTGATGCCTAATATATAAGCAGCTTCTCCAAGGTCCTTCATTGAAAAACACTTGTTCAAGTAGGCCTTTATGCTTTCCAAGAATTCTATATCATTTCCCATCAACAGTATGTCATCCACATACAATATGAGAAATGCTACAGAGCTCCCACTCACTTTCTTGTAAACGCAGGCTTCTCCATAAGTCTGCATAAACCCAAACGCTTTGATCATCTCATCAAAACGAATGTTCCAACTCCGAAATGCTTGCACCAGCCCATAAATCGAGCGTTGGATCTTGCACACCTTGTCAGCATTCTTAGGATCGACAAAACCTTTCGGCTGCATCATATACAATTCTTCCTTAAGGAAACCATTAAGGAATGTCGTTTTGACGTCCATTTGCCATATCTCATAATCATAGAATGCAGCAATTGCTAACATGATTCAGACGGACTTCATCTTCGCTACGGGTGAGAAAATCTCATCGTAGTCAACCCCTTGAACTTGTCGATAACCCTTAGCGATAAGCCGAGCTTTATAGATGATCACATTACCATCCGCGTCTGTCTTCTTCTTAAAGATCCATTTATTTTCTATGGCTCGCCGATCAACGGGCAAGTCAGTCAAAGTCCACAATTTGTTTTCATACATGGATCCTATCTCGGATTTCATGGCTTCCAGCCATTTGTCGGAATCCGGGCCTGCCATTGCTTCTTCATAGTTCGAAGGTTCACCGTTGTCTAACAACATGATTTCCAAGACAGGGTTGCCGTACCACTCTGGTGCGGAACGTGTCCTCGTGGACCTACGAAGTTCAGTAGTAACTTGATCTGAAGTTTCATGATCATCATCATTAACTTCCTCTCTAGTCGGTACAGGCACCTCAGGAACATTTTCTTGAGCTGCGCCACTTACCGATTCAAGAGGTAATACTTCATTAAGTTCTACTTTCCTCCCACTTATTTCTTTTGAGAGAAACTCTTTCTCTAGAAAGGACCCATTCTTGGCAACAAAGATCTTGCCTTCGGATCTAAGGTAGAAGGTATACCCAATAGTTTCTTTAGGGTATCCTATGAAGACGCATTTTTCCGATTTGGGTTCGAGCTTTTTAGGTTGAAGTTTCTTGACATAAGCATCGCATCCCCAAACTTTTAGAAATGACAGCTTAGGTTTCTTCCCAAACCATAATTCATACGGTGTCGTCTCAACGGATTTCGACGGAGCCCTATTTAAAGTGAATGCAGCAGTCTCTAAAGCATAGCCCCAAAATGACAGCGGTAAATCGGTAAGAGACATCATAGATCGCACCATATCTAATAGAGTGCGATTACGATGTTCGGACACACCATTACGCTGAGGTGTTCCAGGCGGCGTGAGTTGTGAAACTATTCCACATTTTCTTAAGTGTGTGCCAAATTCGTGACTCAGTTATTCTCCCCCACGATCTGATCGCAAGAACTTGATTTTCCTGTCATGTTGATTCTCAACCTCACTCTAAAATTCCTTGAACTTTTCAAAGGTCTCAGACTTGTGTTTCATTAAGTAGACATACCCATATCTACTCAAGTCATCAATGAGGGTGAGAACATAACGATAGCCACCGCGAGCCTCAACACTCATTGGACCGGACACATCAGTATGTATGATTTCCAATAAGTTGGTTGCTCGCTCCATTGTCCCTAAGAACGGAGTCTTGGTCATTTTACCCATGAGGCATGGTTCGCACGTGTCAAATGATTCGTAATCAAGAGACTCTAAAAGTCCATCTGCATGGAGCTTCTTCATGCGTTTGACACCTATGTGACCAAGGCGGCAGTGCCACAAGTATGTGGGACTATCATTATCAACCTTACATCTTTTGGTATTCACACTATGAATATGTGTAGCATTACGCTCGAGATTCATTAAGAATAAACCATTCACCATCGGAGCATGACCACAAAACATATCTCTCATATGAATAGAACAACCATTATTCTCGGATTTAAATGAGTAGCCATCTCGCATTAAACGAGATCCTGATACAATGTTCATGCTCAAAGCTGGCACTAAATAACAATTATTGAGGTTTAAAACTAATCCTGTAGGTAAATGTAGAGGTAGCATGCTGACGGCGATCACATCGACCTTGGAACCATTCCCGACGCGCATCGTCACCTCGTCCTTCGCCAGTCTCCATTTATTCCGCATCTCCTACTTTGAGTTACAAATGTGAGCAACTGCACCGGTGTCAAATACCCAGGAGCTACTACAAGTACTGGTAAGGTACACATCAATTACATGTATATCACATATACCTTTCGTGATGCCGGCCTTCTTGTCCGCTAAGTATTTGGGGCAGTTCCGCTTCCAGTGACCACTTCCCTTGCAATAAAAACACTCAATCTCGGGCTTGGGTCCATTATTTGGCTTCTTCCCGACAGCTTACTTGCCTGGCGCGGCCACTCCCTTGCCGTCCTTCTTGAAGTTCTTCTTACCCTTGCCTTTCTTGAACTTAGTGGTTTTATTCACCAGCAACACTTGATGTTCCTTTTTGACTTCTACCTCTGCTGATTTCATCATTGCAAATACTTCAGGAATGGTCTTTTCCATCCCCTGCATATTGAAGTTCATCACAAAGCTCTTGTAGCTCGGTGGAAGCGACTGAAAGATTCTGTCAATGACCGCGTCATCCGGGAGATTAACTCCCAACTGAGTCAAGCGGTTATGCAACCCAGACATTTTGAGTATGTGCTCACTGAAAGAACTATTTTCCTCCATCTTACAGCTGAAGAACTTGTCGGGGACTTCATATCTCTCGACCCGGGCATGAGCTTGAAAAACCATTTTCAACTCTTCGAACATCTCATATGCTCCGTATCTCTCAAAATGCTTTTGGAGCCCCGGTTCTAAGCTGTAAAGCATGCCGCACTGAACGAGGGAGTAATCATCAGCACGTGTCTGCCAAGCGTTCATAACGTCTTGGTTCTGTGGGACGGGTGCGTCACCTAGCGGTGCTTCTAGGACATAATCTTTCTTGGCAGCTATGAGGATGATCCTCAGGTTCCGGACCCAGTTCGTATAGTTGCTGCCATCGGCTTTCAGCTTGGTTTTCTCTAGGAACGCGTTGAAGTTGAGGACAACGTGGGCCATTTGATCTACAAGACATATTGTAAAGGTTTTAGACTAAGTTCATGATAATTAAGTTCATCTAATCAAATTATTCAATGAACGCCCACTCAGATAGACACTCCTCCAGTCATGTAAGTATAACATGATCCGAGTTAACTTGGCCGTGTCCGATCATCACGTGAGACGGACTAGTCAACATCGGTGAACATCTTCATGTTGATCGTATCTTCTATACGACTCATGCTCGACCTTTCGGTCTTCTGTGTTCTGAGGCCATGTCTGTACATGCTAGGCTCGTCAAGTCAACCTAAGTGTATTGCGTGTGTAAATCTGTCTTACACCCGTTGTATTCGAACGTTAGAATCTATCACACCCGATCATCACATGGTGCTTCGAAACAACGAACCTTCGCGACGGTGCACAGTTAGGGGGGGACACTTTCTTGAAATTATTATGAGGGATCATCTTATTTAAGCTACCATCGTTCTAAGCAAATAAGATGTAAAACATGATAAACATCACATGCAATCAAATAGTGACATGATATGGCCAATATCATTTGCTCCTTTGATCTCCATCTTCGGGGCTCCATGATCATCGTTGTCACCGGCATGACACCATGATCTCCATTATCATGACCTCCATCATCGTGTCTTCATGAAGTTGCTCGCCAACTATTACTTATACTACTATGGATACCGGTTGGCAATAAAGTAAAGTAATTACATGGCATTGTTCAATGACACGCAGGTCATACAATAAATAAAGACAACTCCTATGGCTCCTGCCGGTTGTCATACTCATCGACATGCAAGTCGTGATTCCTATTACAAGAACATGATCATCTCATACATCACATATATCATTCATCACATCCTTTGGCCATATCACATCACAAAACACTTGCTGCAAAAACAAGTTAGACGTCCTCTAATTGTTGTTGCAAGTTTTTACGTGGCTGCTATAGGTTTCTAGCAAGAACGTTTCTTACCTACGCCAAAACCACGACGTGAATTGCCAATTTCTATTTACCCTTCATAAGGACCCTGTTCATCGAATCCGATCCGACTAAAGTGGGAGAGACAGACACCCGCCAGCCACCTTATGCAACTAGTGCATGTCAGTCGGTGGAACCGGTCTCACGTAAGCGTACATGTAAGGTTGGTCCGGGCCGCTTCATCCCATGATGCCGCCGAATCAAGATAAGACTAGTAATGGCAAGCAAATTGACAATATCGACGCCCACAACTACTTTGTGTTCTACTCGTGCATAGTAACTACGCATAGACCTAGCTCATGATGCCACTGTTGGGGAACGTAGCAGAATTTTAAAATTTTCTACGCATCACCAAGATCAATCTATGGAGTCATCTAGCAACGAGGGAGAGAGGAGTGCATCTACATACCCTTGTAGATCACGAGCAGAAGCGTTCAAGAGAACGGGGTTGATGGAGTCGTACTCGACGTGATTCAAATCACCGATGACCTAGTGCCGAATGGACGGCACCTCTGCGTTCAACACACGTACGGTTTGGAGACGTCTCCTCCTTCTTGATCCAGCAAGGGGGAAGGAGAGGTTGATGAAGATCCAGCAGCACGACGGCGTGGTGGTGGAAGCAACGGTGATCTCGGCAGGGCTTTGCCAAGCGCTGGGAGACGGAGGAGTGTCACGGGAGGGAGAGGGAGAGGCCAGGGGCTTGGGTGCGCTGCCCTCCCTTCCCCCCACTATATATAGGGTGCCTAGGGGGGCGCCGGCCCTAGGAGATCCAATCTCCTAGGGGGCGGCCAAGGGGTGCCTTGCCCCCCAAGGCAAGGGTGGCGCCCCCACCCCTAGGGTTTCCAACCCTAGGCGCAGGAGGAGGCCCAAGGGGGGGCGCACCAGCCCACTAGGGGCTGGTTCCCCTCCCACTTCAGCCCATGGGTCCCTCCGGGATAGGTGGCCCCACCAGGTGGACCCCCGGGACCCTTCCGGTGGTCCCGGTACAATACCGGTGACCCCGAAACCTTCCCGATGGCCGAAACTGGACTTCCTATATATAAATCTTTACCTCCGGACCATTCCGGAACTCCTCGTGACGTCCGGGATCTCATCCGGGACTCCGAACAACTTTCGGGTTACTATGTGCTAATATCTCTACAACCCTAGCGTCACCGAACCTTAAGTGTGTAGACCCTACAGGTTCGGGAGACATGCAGACATGACCGAGAAGCCTCTCCGGTCAATAACCAATAGCGGGATCTAGATACCCATGTTGGCTCCCACATGCTCCACAATGATCTCATCGGATGAACCACGATGTCGAGGATTCAATCAATCCGTATACAATTCCCTTTGTCAACCGGTACGTTACTTGCCCGAGACTCGATCGTCGGTATCCCAATACCTTGTTCAGTCTCGTTACCGGTAAGTCACTTTACTCGTACCGTAATGCATGATCCCGTGATCAACCACTTGATCACATTGAGCTCATTATGATGATGCATTACCGAGTGGGCCCAGAGATACCTCTCCGTCATACGGAGTGACAAATCCCAGTCTCGATTCATGCCAACCCAACAGACACTTTCGGAGATACCTGTAATGTACCTTTATAGTCACCCAGTTACGTTGTGACGTTTGGCACACCCAAGGCACTCCTACGGTATCCGGGAGTTGCACAATCTCATGGTCTAAGGAAATGATACTTGACATTCAGAAAAGCTACAGCAAACGAACTACACGATCTTTGAGCTATGCTTAGGATTGGGTCTTGTCCATCACATCATTCTCCTAATGATGTGATCCCGTTATCAATGACATCTAATGTCCATAGTCAGGAAACCATGACCATCTTTTGATCAACGAGCTTGTCAACTAGAGGCTCACTAGGGACGTGTTGTGGTCTATGTATTCACACATGTATTACAATTTCCGGATAACACAATTATAGCATGAACAATAGACAATTATCATGAACAAAGAAATATAATAATAACCATTTTATTATTTCCTCTAGCGCATATTTCCAACATGCACATCACTATAAGCCTTGCAAGCAATGCAACTAATGAGTTAGTTGCGGGATGATGCATTACAGAACGAGTAAAGAGACTTGCCGGTAACGAGATTGAGCTAGGTATTGAGATACCGACGATCGAATCTCGGACAAGTAACATATCGATGACAAAGGGAGCAACATATGTTGTTATGCGGTTTGACCGATAAAGATCTTCGTAGAATATGTAGGAGCCAATATGAACATCGAGGTTTCGCTATTGGTTATTGACTGGAGACGTGTCTCGGTCATGTCTACATAGTTCTCGAACCCGTAGGGTCCGCACGCTTAACGTTCGGTGATGATCGGTATTATGAGTTTATGTCATTTGATGTACCGAAGGTTGTTCGGAGTCCCGGATGAGATCAAGGACATGATGAGGAGTCTCGAAATGATCGAGCCATAAAGATTGTTATATTGGAAGGCTATATTCGGACATCGGAAAGGTTCCGAGTGATCCGGGTATTTTTCGGAGTACTGGGGGAGTTACAGGAATACGGGAGTACATATGGGCCTTAGTGGGCTTTAAGGGAAAAAGAAGAGAAGCCATGAGGGTTGGCCACGCGCCCCCCATGGTCCTAGTCCAAATTGGACTAGGGGAGGGGCTGCGCCCCCTCTTTCCTTCTCCTCCCCTTCTCCTTCCTTCCTCCTCCTAGTAGGACTAGGAAAGGAGGAATCCTACTCCTACTAGGAGGGGGATTCCTCCCCCCATTGGCACGCCTAGAGAGGCCGGCCGGCCTCCCCTCCCTCCTTTATATACGTGGGGAGGGGGCACCCTAGAACACACAAGTTGATCAGTTGATCTTATAGCCGTGTGCGGTGCCCCCTCCACCATAATCCACCTCGGTCATATCGTAGCAGTGCTTAGGCGAAGCTTTGTGTCGGTAGCATATCATCATCATCGTCATCACGGCGGCGTGCTGACGGAACTCTCCCTCGAAGCTCTGCTGGATTAGAGTTCGTGGGACGTCACCAAGCTGAATGTGTGCTGAACTCGAAGGTGTCGTACATTCGGTACTTGGATCGATCGGATCGTGAAGAGGTACGACTACATCAACCGTGTTCTCATAATGATTCCGCTTACGGTCTACGAGGGTACGTGGATGAAACTCTCCCCTCTTGTCGGGGATATACCCCGCGGTGTGACCCGACCGGAGATATGACTCGGCTAGGACTTGATGTTTCATTGGTGACCCGGCAGACTATAAACCGGCGGGAACAGTTAAGCATTGTAAGCCGGCACACACAGTCATGTAAGCCGGCAGACACAGTCATGTAAGCCGGCAGACACAGTCAAACATTGTAAGCCGACAGATACAGTCATGTAAGCCGGCAGACACAGTCATGTAAGCCGGTAGACACAGTCAAACATTGTAAGCCAACAGACACAGTCATGTAAGCCGGACAGTTAAGCCAGACAGTTAAGCCAGACAATTAAGCCAGATTGTAAGCCAGATTGTAAACCGGCTTACGTTAAGAAGTCCAAGACGTTAAGAAGCCCAAGACGTTAAGAAGCCCATGGTGAGAAGCCTATGGTAAGACGCCAAAATAGGTTAAGTCCTAATCCGAGTTTGACTCTACATGTAACCCGCCCCTTCATCTTATATAAGGAGGGGCGGGGCACCCCAAGAGAGGGGGGCAAGAAAATAATCGTTAAGGCTAGACACAACTAGAGAAGAGCCAGATTTATGACGTCTCCTTCATGAGCATAATGAGACCTAGCCACAAACAACATGTAGGCCTATTACTGGATGATGTTTCCCGGGGCCCGAAGTTGTCTAAATTCTTGTCTTGTGTGTTGTCTCTCTCGTACCGATCAACCCCTCCTAAGCTATCACATAGATGCATTGGCCTCACGACTAAGTCCTCACACTAGAACATCTGTCGTGACGTTTCCATGATAGTTGACGCCCACCGTGAGGCCCGCGTACGGTGGTGATGAATTCTTGAAGGGATCTCTCCCAGGGATCGAGAAGTTCACAATTTTTCAGATTTGAGTTCAAGAGAAATTAGGGTTGCACATTGTGATGCGGATGAACGTGACCCGGCGATCCATCGAGTTTGAAGACAAATCAATATCTGTTACCATGGCCATGCGAGCGAAGTAAAAAAAATATTCTGGCGAGCCGCCGGTGTCCTGTGCTTGAATAGCAAACTACCGCGACCCAGGTGTGGATTGTCCAAAGACCACTGCAAGTCTGCAAGGACAACTTTCACTGCTGCTCGTGTCGTCGAAAATAGTCAAAGGATGGCACTCTGAGTCAAAGTCAAATCCATCAAAATAATCTCCCTGGAGCAGTACTTGCGGGGTTACCACGTGGAAAGGCAAAACAGCTGCAGCGGATATGAGATTGAGATATAAAAATAGGGTTGCGCCTATGCGCCGCCGCCGACACAAGTCTCCGTACGATTCGAGAAAAGCTTTGAGCGTGAGCCGGCAGCGGTCTGCAGGCATGTACCACATCAATAGATCAGTCAGGGCAAGGAGCCAATAATACTTGTCATATCTCAGGGTTTTTTACAGTCAAAAATTGATGGAAGAGTGCCGCTAATATTAAGTCGCCGCCAGTCGAAATCAGATATGGTTTCGCTGGCTAACACGAGGTGATTTTATGCTTTGAAGAAAAAACAAATCCGTGACCAGATCAGTTTCTTAGAAGCAGATAGAACAAGCATGCCATCAGGCCTTCATGTGTTAAGATCAGCTGAAAATAAACAAAGGATGGGCATGGATTCTCTATGATGACTACGACCTGCATACGGAATCAAAACGGCCTGGGTTGACCCGCCTCGTCCTTGCTTTGAGCCTCAGGCTGCGCGATGAGCCATTTCGACTCCAAGCCGCCTAGCTGCACGCCGCTGCTGGTAGGCCTCTTCTGCTAAACCGCCACTTCTGCTGCCGCTGCTCCGCCACTACGAATCGCCACCGCCGTGATCTCCGCCGGCGTCTCTGCCCCTGGCTGTCAAGCTGCCCTGTCACAACTTTCGAGTCACCCCCTCCATGCCCCGAGCCGGTCCTCTGTTGCTGCAATTACCACCGTAAGACGTGCAGCCAAAGCGCCGCCTCACTCTGCCAACCGCGCGTGCCGGTTCAGAACTCAGCCCGTCTTCAATTCGCTAAGGCCTCGTGCCGCTTATGCCGCATCAGGAGTCCCCTTCACCGACGTACTAACCCACTGTGTTGCGCTGCCTTTACATCGTCAGGTAGCCTAGTTGCCACAGCTGCTCCGTCCGGTTCCAGCGCTGCCCCGCGTCACACCGGTCATGTCTGCACTGAGTTGCCCGTGTGCCCGGACCAAGTTGCTGCTCCGACCGGCTCTGGTGTACCCCCCTCACAAACTCACCTCTGCGGTGAGTCGTGCCATCGCCTGCCTTCGCTTTTGCTCACCACGGCGTCGGCCATTTGCAACCACGGCTGAACCGCCATGCTCCACCTTACCCACTTTTCCCTCCACGGCGCCGCCTTCATCGCCGCGCCTAGAGTCGGTTTGCCACGGCGCCTCTCTTCGCCGGGGTCCTCCTTGAGCCGCCTGTTGGCCTCTTGGGTTGCAGGAGGCCCGCCCCTTGAGCCGCCTGACTCGGCCTGCATGGCCTCGAGTCGCCCACTCGGCCAGCTTTGCTCCGGATCGCCTCGGCCATGCCTCCGGGTCACGGACTCCGCGCGATGGAGGCTCGTCTCGCCCCTGCCTCGAGCGGAGCTACGCCGTTGGTCTTCACCCGACGGCCGCTCTCCTCTGTTGTGGCCGTCTTCGCGCCAAGCCGGCTTGCCTCCGCCGCATCGCATGTGCTCCTGAGCCGTCACCGTCTTCCACGCCACGGCCCGCCATCGCCGGTTCGTGCCTGCAACCCGCCGGCCGCTAAACGATTCGCCGTTCCCACGGCCTTATCTCTACTGCGAGCCGCCGGCGCGTTTCCTCATCCGCCCAGCTCGCCTGCGCCGCTGCCGTCCCTCGAGCCGGCCATTGCCGGTTTACCTTGTTGTCGCTGCACGTCTTCGCTGGGTCACCTTGCTGCACCCGCGGCCTGCTGTGTCGCTGCCGGTGTCAAAACCGACGGATTTCGGGTAAGGGGTCCCGAACTGTGCGTCTAAGGTCGATAGTAACAGGAGGCAAGGGACACGATGTTTACTCAGGTTCGGGTCCTCTTTATGGATGTAATACCTACGTCCTGCTTGATTGATATTGATGAATACAAGTATTACAAGAGTTGATCTACCTCAAGATCGTAATGGCTAACCCTAAAGGTCTAGCTTGTATGGCTATGATGATGAATCCCTCTCCGTACTAAGTCCTCTAGTTTATATAACACTAGGAGAATCTAGGGTTAAACAAGGTCGGTTACAAAGAAAGGAATCTACATATTCGGTCGCCAAGCTTGCCTTCCATGCCAAGGAGAGTCTCATCCGAATACAGGTGCAGTCTTCGGTCTTCGTATTCTTCACAGCCCATCAGTCCGGCCCATGGCTAACAGGACGGACGCCCGAAGACCCCTTAGTCCAGGACTCCCTCAGTAGCCCCTGAACCTGGCTTCAATGACAACGTATCCGACACGGAGATCTGTCTTTGACATTGCAAGGCGGGTTCCTCCTTTCGAACTCCAAGACAGTCTTCAGACGAAACAATCATGTCCGGACCTGTAACACACACCACACACACAACCGCAGAGAGAATATAATTTTACACGAGTCCAATCCGCTGACAACTTTCCGTAACATGACATCACATCTGTCCGGTCATAATTTCAAACCGTTTTTGGTCTGCCGTCCCACGTCTCGAGACGCGGTTGCCATTGGCACGTCTTGTCAAAGCGAAGATCGTGTCCCCTTATTACATGATTCTCATTAATACAGGTGTGGGTAACCCAACCGTGCCATTTTACACTGCCCTTGGGAATAAGCGAGTTTTAAGGCGAGTAGGGAGGCGTTCGACATTCGCAGTCTTTATAAGGGGATAAGGATTCGTCCTCACTCACCCCTGCTTCCTCCTTTCTCTGCCCATCCATTCTCGAGCTCCAGCACCCAAGCTTTAGCTTCCCACACCGGAGAAAGTACTCCAACCATGTCCGGATCTAGAGCTGGTGGCAAGTGGATGGCCTCCTATGTTAAGAGGAAAGACATCAAGGAGCTCCAAGAGGCCGGATACCTGGCCAAGGAGACCGTTCACCGTCTCCCAGCCGAGGGACAGATCGTCCCTACCCCAGAGCCCCATGAGAGAGTTGTGTTTCTCACACATTTCGTCCACGGGCTGGGATTCCCTCTCCACCCGTTTGTCCGCGGACTGATGTTTTACTACGGGCTGGACTTCCATGATCTAGCCCCCAACTTTATCCTCAGTATCTCGGCATTTATTGTCGTGTGCGAGGCCTTTCTCCGTATCCCACCTCACTTCGGCCTATGGTTGAAGACCTTCAATGTGAAGCCGAAGGTGGTGAGCGGCCAGCAAGCAGAGTGTGGAGGCGCCATGGTGGGCAAGATGCCCAATGTCACCTGGCCCGAAGGCTCCTTTGTGGAGACAGTGAAGGGGTGGCAGTCGGGGTGGCTCTACATCACCAAGCCGCGCAACACCAATTGGGCGACAGCCCCCGAATTCCGATCCGGAGCTCCGATGCGGCTCACCTCCTGGCAAGAGAAGGGCCTAACCTGGGGCTCTTCGAGCGAGCTGACCGGGCTCCAGACGTGCGTCCAGAACATTATAACCAAGAGGATCAAACTCGTCAACGTGATCCAGGTTATGCTCATTTACCAGATCCTTCCGTGCCAACGCCGGACTTGCTATTTGTGGGAGTTTGATCCGGCCAAGCACCAGACGCTACTAAAGCTCTTCGGCACGACACACGAAGACATCTGGAAAATGCTCTTCAAGGTTGGCGAGACACCACCGCCCACGACCGAGGATCGCGGGCTCAGCTTAAAACGCCAAGCCAATCCGGTAAGTTCTTTCATGTTTTCAAGGTATTCCCCTCTACTGGCATAGTTTGAAGAAGGAGCTTAAGCCTTCTTATCAATTTTTCAGGCCTGGATCGATATAGCGGGGCGGATTAACTGTCCGGCTCCGCTACCCGAAGACCAAGAAACCCCACTTCTGATGAAGATGATGTTTCCTACGCCTTATGAGGTGCCGGAGAAGAAGGCCAAGAAAATGGCGAAAGGGGCCAGGAGTGGCCTTCGCCGAAAATGTGCTTCGGATGTGACGTCCGGAGACGAGACTCCCTCTTCGGCCACCGAAGACAACAACGAAGAGGAGCAAGAAAACGACTCCCCCTGAGGAGGGGAGGAAGAAAAGGGGGCCTCCCCAACACTGGAGGCGAAGGCGCCCAAGAAGGGGAAGGGCTCCCTCGCGGATAACTCCGCATGGGATATCGATAGCAGTCCAGAGCGACCCCCCCGAACCAAACCTCAGGTTGCCTCGTAAGTAACTTATGTACATCCAAATGTCTAGCCTTTCCATTTTGTGATATTAATATTTATATTATGTCATTACAGTCCGGCCCGCGATAGCTCCCTGCGATCCTCGACAGAGGGTTCGCTAGATTCAAAGGAGATGGCCAGCATGTCACCGCCGCCCGCTCACTCCCCCAAGGCCAAGGACGACGTGGAGGTGTTGTTCCAAAGGACTTTCCCAGGCCGGGGAGAGGCTCAGGAGGCACCAAAAGGCGATGCCTTCGTCGCCAGACATTAGCAGAAGCCGATCCCCATGGAGACTGGTGGTGAAGAAGGCCGTGTTCAGTCCGTCCCTCAACCGGATTCGATTTCGGAGACCAATGTGGCTCCAGATTCCGGCACGCAACCTCCTTCGAAAGAAGGGGGTATGCGTATTCCGCCGGTGACCCCTGCCCAACTCGAGGCACCGGATAATCTGCTGGAAGCACTGTGAGGCATGGTAATCAAGAAGGTTCATTCCGCCAAAAGAGGACTGACCGAAGCCTGCACTAGCCTTTTAACAGGCTTTGAGGTAAGTAATATAATTGTAGAAAGGACATCATAGTGTAGACAATAGCCCCTGATGCTCTGTTCGGTGTCCGGAAAGGAAAAGCAAAACAGAGGATCAAAATAATTTCTGCAAGAGTCTAACATAAGATGTCTATGTGAATAAGTAGGCATCGTTGCTGGCTGCTGCCGCTCATACTGCAGAGGTCTTCGGACTAAAGCAAAACCTGGAGCAGGCCGAGAAAGAGCTCGGCCTCGTAAAGAAGCAGCTGGAGGGCAGCCAAGGTGTCGTGGTTTTGTCACGGCAGATGTCCTAGAGAAAGGACTTAGTCATGGAGCCATCGCGACGGGTTAGCTTGAAGGGGTTAAAGCGGACACAGGGACGCAAAAGAGTTTATACTAGTTCGGCCCCTTCGATGAAGGTAAAAGCCTACGTCTAGTTGTGATGGGATTGATGGGGTTTCGATGACTAGGGAGCAAACAAGCTTCGCCTATGTCTCGAGTTGTTGTCTGTTGTCCTTGAACCGCCGCCAGGTCGTCCCCTTATATACACGGGTGACACCCGTCGGTTCACAGAGTCCCAATATCGGCTCATAGATGTGTCCGGTTTGGTCTCTACTTATTCCTAACTTACAGTACAAGTTAAATACCAACGCCGGTTTACGGCTACAGGCCTTGAACCAATTATGGGCCTTGAGCCCTCATCTGCCTTCTTGGGCTTTAACATACTTAACTACTGACGAAGTTAACCCGGCCCAGATAGGCTGGTTTACGCCCAGTAGTGATATCCCCAACATTAGGCCCCAGATTGATTTGAACAGGTTCATGTCAATCCTTAGCAAAAATCTTTATCTTTAATATCTTCTTGTAGTTTGTTGAACCGCCATGACGTCATATTCTCTGGTCGTTGTAAACCGGCGTGACGTCACCTGTTTAATAGGTCTACGACAATTAAGGCGACAGCTTCGTTTCCAACCCCGCGGTCCCTTGCCTTATAAATAGGACTGAAGGGTCATTTCTTTTTCCCCTTCGTGCACTTCTGCTTCGTCTTCCCTGCGTCGTCCAGCTTCGGAGCTCCGCCGCCGTTGATGACCTCTGCTCCGACCTTGGCCGCTGCATCACCCTGATTGTACCAGAGCATCGCGGCGACCTTCTGTTTCTTCCTCGGCTCCGGTGAGTTCTTCACCCTTTCCCCCGTAGATCCATTCTAGGGTTTTCAAGTTCTTCAGTGTTCATCATCTGCTTCGTACTCATATGATAGATCTTAGATGAACCTGTGAACCTTTGCTCTGTGTAGCGGTAGTTCTTAGCATCCGCTTTTACTTATATGCTTCAAGACCATAGATCTGCCTGTATCTCTGCCCATTGATTCAGTACTGTTCTTTTTTGAACCTTGAATATTTTCCTTCTTTTCTGAACTTGCTTCAGATCCGTCGCTGTAGAGAAATCTTGTGAAATCTGTTTCTGTACACTTATCTATCCGCAACCTCAACTGTTTCAATGCTTAGACCCGGCGGTTTAACTTTGTAGAAAAATTGCCAAACCGGTATATACCATTAGTCCCCTTGTTGAACCGCCAGATGCTGTTGCTTCATACAACTCCGGTTTAGATAGAGTTGTCTCCGGTTTAACATTGTACATACCAGTGCACTTTAATCAATGCATTCTTGAACCGGAATTACCTATCTTGTAGATTTCATCATGGCCAAGCAAGTATATGAGTGCAACTGGGTTCCTTCCCGCGTCACAGAGACTCAACTGAACAATTTAGTCCTGATCGGTGCTTTAGGCAACAAAAACACCATCCATTGGAGAGCCCCTGGCAAAGAATGTCCTCCCACACCTCAAGAAGGAGAGGTCATCGTTTTTGTAGATCACTTAGCCCGGGGCTTTAAGCCGCCCGGTTCTAAATTTTACCGGGATGTTTTAGCCGATTTTCAACTCCATCCACAAGACACTGGCCCCAACTCTGTTACAAACATGTGTCACTTCCAAGTGCTCTGTGAGGTGTTCTTTCAAGAAGAACCCACAGTGGAGTTGTTTAGAGACTGTTTCCATCTAAACCGCCGTACTGAGTTTTCTGACGGTTCCAATACGGAATTGGGAGGTGTGGTGATTCCAAGCTGCACAGCCACCCCAAAGAGTGGAATCAAACATGGTTCTATTGCAAAGACACCTCCCCTGCTGGTGAAAATCCTTTGCCTGGCTTTCGTCCGGAGCGGCTTAGCAATACACACCCCTTTCCGCAAAGGTTGACTGTCCAAGCTCAGAGCTTTCATGGCCAATGGTTTAACAGGAGTTTATCTCGCTCGCTGTTGGATATCGTGGAGCATACTGCCCCTGAGTCAGCGCTCCGGTTTGATGTGCGAGTATACTGGCAGTGTTGATGACCCACTGTGACATGCTAACATCCAGCTTACTGACGAAGAAATCACAGAGGCCGTGAATAAAATGCTGAATGAACCAGAACACGTCTGTGCTCGAACTGGCCTGCTTCCCTTCTGTGCCACCAACAAACCGCCAGCTGTAAGAGTTTGATTATTCTTTTTTTTGGACCTATTATTGATATACCTAGTCATTGTTTAATATCAATGCCTGTTTAAACAGGGCAATGATCCGTTTTGGAGCAAGAAACTGCCGCAGGAGAAACCAGAAAACCCAGACAAACCGGAAAGATCAATCCGGCAAAAGACTAAATATGTGAAGAAGACTACCCACTGGAAAAGAACCACTGCATCCTCTGATCCGACCGCTGATGACGATGTGGGTAACCCAGACCTTGAGGTAGAAATTGATTCACTTGGCTTATTTTTCATGCGCCTTATTGATGATGATATTGCAGAAGCCAGTCATGCTGATGTTGCAGAGGTAATTATTCTTTCCTTCGATTCAGATCCTTTGCCTTCACTAAAAATCCGTCAGGCAAACCGGAAGGTTAAATTTTCTCATCCTCTTGCTTACTTGGATCCCAAATTTCTTATGAAGACCCAACAGCACGAAGCTCGCCGCACGACCCGGCATAGTGGCCAGGTAGTTACCTCCGCCGTTTTACCGAATAGTCCGGTTCGGAAACGCCATTCAGAGGTCTCTAATTTGCTTGTCAGTACTTGTCCTAAAATGGGCTGTTTTCGTCAACCTCTTAATCCGTCTGACTCCGATTATCAGGTCACTTCCCATTCATCATCTGGCGAGTCATCAGCTACCCAGATGCCGCCGCTCAAAACGGTGCTTGGGTAAGCCATACTTATCATAATGCTTTTGGTGTATTACTTTGTAGCATATACTGTACTAACCTTTGTTGCTCCTTTTAGGGCCAAGCCTAAGCCAAGCAAGAAGGCTCGACTAGATAAAGCGGCTGAAGAAGATGCTATTCCTGAACCGGACAGAGTACTCAACCCTGAAGCGGCCATCCGTGAGGATGTGCCAAACGACCCACCACCACAAGATGATGATTTTATTACTGAAGAGAGACATGTTGATACCTCCGGTCCTGTTGACCAGCCCAGAAGCCCCATCCGGATTGAGAAATCCACCAGTCCATCCAAGTCTACTAATAAACTGATGGCCCCAATGCAAACCGGCGACGCCAAGGATGATGAAGTTGTTATTACTGGCATTGGCCATACAGAGCCAAGCAATCCTGTCGCTTTGTCTAAACATACTGCCAAGGAAGAATTTGCTGCCTTTGGCAAGGGCAAGTGGAATGTTGATCTGGCGACTTACGCTGCTCTGAACGCCCAAGACATCCATTCCGGCTATCTGAACCGGCTGTATACCAGTCGTGACTATGAAGCCGGTCTGGTTAACATGATGAAAGATAAATATGAGGTAACTTCCATATGCTCTTTCCTGCTTGTATGCTTCAATTCTTGCTGACTCGCCTAGCCCCCAAGGACCGATTTGTAACCTTCTTTCAAACCGGGACTTAGTAATATAAATCTTAAAGCCTCGAAATTCGCTGATGTAGCCCCCAAGGGCCGGTTCAACTTAGTGTAGTTAAACCGGGACTTAAGTAATTAATATCGCCGCATCAGAACTTATTTGAACAAATATCCATTAGCCCCCAAGTGACAAGTTGAATACTTGTATTGAGCTTGGGACTTTATAATCAAGTGAAATATGAAGATCAAATAGGCATTAGCCCCCAATCGCCAAGTGCATAACTTGTTATGTGGTTGGTGCTTCAATTCTTGCACTGCTTGCTGAATCATATAACTGTTTGTATGCAGGCTGAGCTGAAGACAAAAGAGACCCAAATCGCCGATCTCCAAGAAAATCTGAAGTCTCAACAGACTGAAACCTCAAAAGCAAAAGGGGAGTTGACCAGCGCCTTAAGCGTCATGGAACATCTTAAGAAGGATTTCAAGAAGGAGCGGGCGGATTGGGCTACTAAAAAATCTGCTTTAACCAAACGAGCAGAAGACGCCGAGGCTGCACTAAAACCGGTGGTGGATGAACTGACCAGCATAAAGCGGCACGTGCATGCCATGACTGCTGCTATCTTTGGTAAGCCGGTTTGATTTCTGAATTGATTCTGCCGTCTTACAGAGCTGCCGGTTTGTTAACCCTTTGTGATATTTCAGGGACACGCATTGGTCATTTGGGGTCAGACGTGCGGAAGAAATTGAAAGCCGCCTATACGTTGATCGAACAACTGTACACTGGTGCATAGCGGATCATCTGTACTGCATCCCACAACAAGTAGGCGCCCACTTTGATCCAGGACACTCTGCAGAAACTGTTGGTGCTTCTTGCCCGGGTTGAAGAGCTGAAGAAATCTGCTGCTCGAACCGGTGCGATCAATGCCTTAATCCGGGTAAAAGCTTGGGTGCCGGATTTTGATCCTATTGAAGCGGCTCAGGGCTATCCCAGCTTGAAGGAAGACGGGTCAGAGTTTAGTGAAGCGGATCTGCGAGCAATAAACCAGGAGGTGCGTCCACTAGCTTGTCAATTGGCTGAAGAAGCAGACTTGTCTCATTATCAAGCCCAATATGACAATCAAAACAAGCGAGTAGCTGCACCAATTCATGAAGCGGAAAATCTTATCCCTCCAATCCGTAAGCATACTTACGCTCCCGATATTGAACCATCGTTGCTGATCCATGATGGAGCTGTCTTTCAAGCATTAATGGGAATCGACTGGACAACTGTTGATTTCCAGCCGCTGGGTAGAGAAACTGAAGTTGAAGCGGTGCGGGATGACCCACAACCATCAGGCCAGGCTGGTGACCAAGCTTGAATCGGCAGCCGGTTTAAACTGCTTCTCCGTTGAAAAATAATGATCTTGTTTTGGGCACCGTGTTGCCTTGTAATAGGCTAGCTGATACTCTTGATCTTAATATGCCTTCGTGCATAACCACTGCAACTTGTGCTTTCTTTGGGTGATGAACTTTCCAAAGTATTTTCTGCAACATAAAAATCTTAAAGTGCCACCGCGGTTGTACTTCAGGCGGAGTATGATGTCTGCATATATAAAAGCAAAATATCTGAAATTTAAGCATATGATCAAATCTTTGAGATACATAATACCTGCCATCGTTGGGCATGAAGTTGGTTTAGCCAATCTTGAAGCGGAGGTTTCATAAACCCACACTATTGGAGGAGATAGAAGCTCCTGTATATATATAATGCCGGTTTACCATGTAAACCGTGCCGGGTTATAAAACACTGTGTTACTCCATAATAGGATGTTAACAAAAAATCAAACTGGGCAAATAGTCTCTGGATTAAAAAGAACCGTGTTCCGTCAATTGACAGTTTGAACCGGCTGAAAACTTTGTCGGTTTAAAAAAACGCAACAAAAATAAAGAAATATCTTTCAAAGAAAAAATGTGAAGCAAAGGCAATGATAAAACCGTTTGCAAAAAGAGGCTTATTTGAGCCGATCAGATGGCGTTACCATGGTCGGACATGACCAAGCTCCCGATAGGTGTAGCTATGGTTCAAGTCAGCCAGGTCCCCAAATGAAACCGTGGCATTTATGCCGATCAAGTGGCATGGCAATGGTTCGGGTTCGACCAAGCCCCCAAGTGATTCTGTGGCCTTATGCCGATCAAGAGGCGTGACTGGTTCAGACGTGACCAAGTCCCCAAGTGATATGGTGGCTCTCGCCTATCAAGAGGTGTTGCATTGGTTCAGACACGACCAAGCCCCCAAGTGATATAACATGATGCTTTTGAAAAGCTAACTCAAGGGGTAAACCGGAGGCCGCTTTAGAACAACTCCGTGTAACCACACATGATGTAAAAGAACAGATACCCCGCTTTAGCTGAGGTTCCGGTTTATTATATTTAATCATAATATATACATCGTCGTAATATGTACATAAGTAGAGCCAATGGCTCAGGTATAGTAAGGCCGAAGATGAGCTATGTCCCATGGCCTGTTGGTCTCTTCCTCTGATGTACGTGAGTCTTTATGCTCTCGAATATCAATAAGGTAGTATGACCCGTTGTGCAAATTCTTGCTGACCACGAAAGGCCCCTCCCAAGGTGGGGATAGCTTATGCATATCAGTCTGGTCTTGAATGAGCCGAAGCACCAAATCTCCTTCCTAAAAAGCTCTAGTTCTGACTCGGCGACTGTGATAACGACGAAGATCCTGTTGGTAAATTGCCGAGCGGGCGGCTGCTATGTCACGTTCTTCATCCAACAGGTCCAAAGCGTATTGCCGTGCTATCTCGTTATCCGCTTCAACATAAGCCGCCACACGAGGTGAGTCATGACGGATATCACTTGGGAGAACCGCCTCCGCTCCGTAGACCATGAAGAACGACATGTATCCTGTTGATCTGTTGGGTGTAGTATTGATGCTCCATAACACAGATGGTAACTCTTCTACCCAACAACCCGGCGTTCTCTGCAAAGGAACCATGAGCCGGGGTTTGATGCCTCTCAAGATCTCTTGATTAGCCCTTTCTGCTTGACCATTGGACTGCGGGTGTGCCACTGATGAAACGTCAAGCCGGATGTGCTCTCCTTTGCAGAACTCCTTCATGGCACCCTTAGACAAATTGGTACCATTATCTATGATGATACTGTGTGGAAAGCCAAACCGGAAAATCACTTTTTTGATGAACTGAACCGCCGTGGCCGCATCACACTTGCTAATAGGTTCTGCTTCTACCCACTTTGTAAACTTGTCAACCGCCACCAGGAGGTGGGTCTTCTTATCTTTGGACCTTTTGAAAGGCCCAACCATATCCAGCCCCCAAGTCGCAAACGGCCAAGTAATTGGAATCATTCTCAATTCTTGAGCCGGCACATGAGTACGTCTTGAAAACTTTTGGCAACTGTCACATCGTCTGACCAGATCCTCCGCATCAGCATGAGCAGTTAACCAATAGAAACCATGGCGAAATGCTTTATCTACCAAAGATTTTGAACCAGCATGGTGACCACAATCTCCTTCCTGGATCTCACGCAAAATTTGACAGCCTTCTTCAGGAGACACACATCGTTGAAACACCCCTGATACACTGCAATGATGCAACTCGCCATTGGCAATAGTCATGGACTTGGACCGCTGGATTATCTGCCGGGCCAGAGTCTCATCCTCTGGTAACTCGCCCCGGTTCATGTACGCCAGGTAAGGAAGCATCCAATCCAGAATGACATGAAGAGCTGCCACCAATTGAGCCTCCGAATCAGGAATAGCCAAATCTGCTTCACCAGGGAGCTTGACCGACGGGTTGTGCAGCACATCCAGAAAAACGTTGGGCGGGACCGGTTTGCGTTGAGAGCCCAGCCGGCTTAAAGCGTCCGCCACTTCATTCTTCCGTCGGTCCACGTGGTCCACCTGATAGCCTTTAAAGTGACCTGCAACAATATCCACCTCACGACGATATGCTGCCATGAGTGGGTCCTTGGAGTCCCAAGTGCCAGATACTTGTTGAGCCACGAGGTCCGAGTCACCGAAGCACTTAACTCGACTTAGATTCATCTCCCTAGCCATCTGGAGACCATGGAGCAAGGCTTCATACTCAGCTACATTGTTAGTACAAGGGAACATTAAGCGGAGAACGTAACAAAACTTATCACCTCGTGGGGAAGTTAATACGACTCCAGCCCCCGAGCCTTCCAATTGCCTAGATCCGTCGAAATGGATGGTCCAATATGTGTGATCCGGCTTCTCTTTAGGTGCTTGCAGTTCCGTCCAATCATTGATGAAATCAACAAGTGCTTGAGACTTAACCGCCGTCCGAGGCACATACTTCAATCCGTGCGGCCCAAGCTCTATAGCCCACTTGGCAATCCGGCGAGTCGCTTCCCGGTTCTGGATGATATCCCCCAAAGGAGCAGAACTGTCCACCGTAATTGGGTGCCCTTGGAAGTATTGCTTAAGCTTCCGGCTTGCCATAAAAACTCTGTACACCAGCTTCTGCCTATGCGGATACCTTTGCTTGGACTCAATGAGTACCTCACTGATATAATAGACCGGACGTTGAACCGGATGCTCCTTACCTGCCTCCTTTCACTCCACCCCAATAGCCACGCTGACCGCACGAGCATTAGCAGCAACATATAGCAGTAATGGCTCCTTGTCAATGGGAGCAGCGAGCACAAGCGGATTGGCCAGTTGCCGCTTTAAGTCCTCAAACGCTTCATCAGCAGCGGAACTCCAGACGAACTGATCCGTCTTCTTCAACATCTGATACAAAGGGATTTCCTTCTCACCAAGGCGGCTGATAAACAAGCTTAACGCGGCAATCTGGCCTGCCAGGCGTTGAACATCATTGATACACTTCAGTTTAGCCAGGGAGGTGATGGCTGTGATCTTCTCCGGATTAGCCTCAATTCCCCTGTTGGACACCAGAAAACCCAATAACTTGCCTGCCGATACACCAAAAACACACTTGGCCGGATTAAGCATCATCTTATACGTCCTCAGGTTATCAAAGGTTTCCTTCAAATCGTCAACCAGAGTCTCCTTCTCCCTGGACTTAACCACGATATCATCCACGTAAGCATGTACATTACGGCCAATCTGCTTGTGAAGACAATTTTGTACACACCGTTGATAAGTTGCCTAGGCACTCTTGAGCCCAAAGGGCATAGACACATAGCAGAAGACTCCAAAGGGAGTTATGAATGCTGTCTTCTCCTGGTCCTTAACTGCCATTTTGATCTGATGATAGCCAGAATATGCATCCAAAAAACTTAAACGCTCACAACCCGCCCTAGCATCAATAATTTGATCAATACGGGGGAGGGCAAAAGGATCTGCTGGACAAGCCTTATTAAGATCTGTGTAATCCACACACATGCGCCAGGTGCCGTTTTTCTTAAGGACCAGCACCGGATTGGAAAGCCACTCAGGGTGAAAAACTTCAACAATAAAGCCAGCTGCTAAGAGCCCGGCTACCTCTTCTCCAATCGCCTTGCGTCTTTCTTCGTTAAACCGGCGGAGAAACTGTTTCACCGGTTTGTATTTAGGATCCACATTGAGGGTGTGCTCAACGAGTTGCCTCGGTACACTTGGCATGTCAGAGGGCTTCCATGCAAAAATGTCCCGATTCTCACAGATGAACTCGATGAGCGCGCTTTCCTATTTCGGATCCAAGTTGGCACTGATGCTGAACTGCTTGGACGAATCGCCAGGTACGAAGTCAACAAGCTTAGTTTCTGCTGCCGATTTGAACTTCAGGGCTGGATCATGCTCCGTAGTTGGCTTTTTTAATGGAGTCATGTCCGCCGGATCAACATTGTCCTTATAATACTTCAGCTCCTCGGTGGCACAAACTGACTCTGCGTAGGTCGCATCTCCTTCCTCGCACTCCAAAGAGATTTTACGGCTTCCATGAACCGTTATTGTCCCCTTGTGACCCGGCATTTTGAGCTGCAAATACACATAACAGGGCCGTGCCATAAACTTGGCGTAGGCCGGTCGCCCAAACAGGGCGTGATATGGACTTTGGATTTTCACCACTTCAAACGTCAACGTCTCCGACCTGGAATCATGATCATCTCCAAAGGCCACTTCCAGAGCTATCTTACCAACAGGATATGCTGACTTGCCAGGTACCACACCGTGGAACACCGTATTGGACGGTTTGAGATTTTTATCTGTTAGTCCCATACGACGGAAGGTCTCATAGTACAAGATATTAATGTTACTCCCTCCATCCATGAGCACATTGGTGAACTTGTAACCTCCTACCTGAGGCGCCACCACCAGAGCCAACTGACCCGGATTATCAACCTGGCGAGGGTGATCCTCTCTGCTCCATATGATTGGCTGTTCAGACCAGCGTAGATAACGGGGCACGGCCGGTTCAACAGAGTTGACTGCCCGCCTCTGAACCTTCCGGTCTCGCTTGTCCAAGCTAGTGGTGAAGACATGGTACTGCCCACTATTCAACTGCTTTGGGTTGCTCTAGTAACCTAACTGATGCTGCTGTTGGTTGTAACCACCCTGGTTGTTCTGATTATTTTGATTATTATGTCCGCCCGGATTACCATTAAATCCTGAACCGGAATTTCCTCCACCATAACCCGGCCCGGATGCTGAGCCACCGCCGGAGCCTTGATCATACCGAAAAGCATTAGAATTCTTGAACTCCTGCATAATGAAGCAATCATTCCAAAGGTGGTTTGCTGGCACCTCCTTCGTCCCATGTCTTGGACAGGGCTGGCTCAGTAAATAATTTAGGCGGTCTGGGTTAGGGTTGGGTGCTCCATTGCGATTTGGCGGTTTACCCCTGCGTCACTGGCCCTTGTCCTGCGCGTTGGTTTTAGCCACAAAGTCCATGTTACCATCCGCTTTACACTTGCCTCCACCACCATTGCCTGCCAAGTGATGCTGCTGACCTTTGGAATTGTTGTTCCTCTTTCCCTTCCCTAGCTTGTCGTCATCAGATTCAGGATCCTTGGTACTATCAGAATCAGCATACTTTACCAAAGTAGCCATGAGGGTCCCCATGTCAGTGCAATGGCGCTTCATCCTTCCCAATTTCAGCTTTAGGGGCCCAAACCGGCAGTTGCCTTCTAGGGTTAAGACTGCGGTGTCAGCGTTGATGCGGTCTGATGAATGCAACACTTGTGAGACCTGGCGCACCCAATGAGTCATCGATTCTCCTTCCTCCTGGACACAGGCAACTAAGTCTACTATCGACATGGGTTGCTTACATGTATCCTTGAAATTACTGATAAACTGGGCTCGTAATTGGGCCCATGAACTGATAGAATTGGCCGGTAAGCTTTTTAACAAAGTGCGGGCCGTTCCTTCAAGCATCATGGTGAAGTACTTCGCACATGCCGCATCATCCACATCAAGCATCTCCATGGCCATCTCATAGCTCTCCACCCATGTCTCTGGGGGTTGATCCGCCGTGTAATTTGGTACCTTGCGCAGGCCCTTGAAATCCTTGGGCAGGCACACATTGCGTAAAGCGGGGACAAGGCAAGGCACCCCCAAAGAGCTAGAAGTAACACCGGGTTCGACCGAAATAGTTGGACGAATCGGCTTAAGCTGCGGAGCCTGATACTGTGTGGCTAACTCGGCCTCCCTGCGCGCTCGGGCCCGGTCCACCACTTCGTGAGCGTTATCAGCACCACCCGTCGGGTTGTTGCCGCGGGGTGCTCCACGTTGTTCATTGCTTGACACTGCTGGTTCATCCATACGCCTGCTATAGCTTCGGCTTGGACGAGGGGTCGAGTGGATCCGGTCGCGGCTGTAGGAGTACGCTTCCTGTTGGACCAAAGCTGTCCTAAGAAGCTCCTTGACCCGTCGTGTCTCTACCGCTTGCGGCGAGTCGCCTTCCATTGGCATGGCCTCCAGCCGTGCAGCAGCGGCAACGAGATTGTCCATTGGGTTGGAGTAGTGACCCGGGGGTGTTGAAACAGCCTGAGGTATAACAGTGTTTTGACGAGGCGGATTCATCGGACGGGGCTGAACCAGCGCACCGGTCCCAGGAGCTTCCACCCGGTTCCCCTCCAGCGGATTACTGGTTCCTGCTCCTGGGGTGTTGAAAAGGTCTCTGGCCTCGAAAACCGAAGGCAAATGGGATCGGTACTTCCTCCTCATGACTTCATGCGACGCATTCTGGTCCAACATGAGCCTGTAGGCTTGTGCGTCTAAAGCGGCCCGCTCTGTGGTCATCCTGGCATTCTCAGCTGCCAGGTCCTCCTTGGCCTGGGTGATCTGTTCCTTCACCTTTGCAATCTCCGTGTTGTGGACTTCCTGATCCGCCGGATTAGCTTCTGCCATAAGCGCAGCCAATGCATCCAATAGATCTGATAGAACTTGAGCCGGCGGGCGTGCAGAGCTTCCTGCCCCGACAGCTGTCGCCGCTGCTGAACCGGAGGTTATTGGCGCGGCGGTCGAAGAATGAAGCGCTGCTTGTGTGCCGGCCATGAATATTCCAACTCGGTTGGGTAGATCAGAGGGGTCCGGAATACTGTCGCCGTCGGAACAGCCCCCAATCCGGCCATCTTGTAGCTGATATAGAGATTCGGTTTCTCCGGTTGATGACTCGTCGCCGGAATAAACGACGGTCTCGCCGCGAGATTCCAATCCATCCTTGTAACTTCCTCCATGGATAACTCCCACGAAGGCACGCTTCATGGCCGGTTTAACCCGGGCGGACCGCGCATGCTGAGCCGTTTCGACGAGGTCGGTGCAGATGTCCGGCTCAGGGCCTGGTTCACCGATCTTGCCGATGAAAACGTGTATGCCACCAAAGGGGACCCAGTACCCGTACTCAACTGAGCCGGCCTCGGGGCCCCAGCCTGCATCATCGATGTAGAGCTTGCCGTGATGACTCTTAGTCATCCGGCCCACAGCGTAGCCCTCGAGTCCTTCAAAGCGGCCCTCCAAGAACTTGAAACCATCGTGCGATAGCCCCATGGTGGGCGCCAACTGTCGTGCTTTTGTCACGGCAGATGTCCTAGAGAAAGGACTTAGTCGTGGAGCCATCGCGACGGGTTAGGTTGAAGGGGTTAAAGCGGACACAGGGACGCAAGAGAGTTTATACTAGTTCGGCCCCTTCGATGAAGGTAAAAGCCTACGTCTAGTTGTGATGGGATTGATGGGGTTTCGATGACTAGGGAGCAAACAAGCTTCGCCTATGTCTCGAGTTGTTGTCTGTTGTCCTTGAACCGCCGCCGGGTCGTCCCCTTATATACACGGGTGACGCCCGTCGGTTCACAGAGTCCCAATACCGGCTCATAGATGTGTTCGGTTTGGTCTCTACTTATTCCTAACTTACAGTACAAGTTAAATACCAACGCCTGTTTACGGCTACAGGCCTTGAACCGATTATGGGCCTTGAGCCCTCATCTGCCTTCTTGGGCTTTAACATACTTAACTACTGACAAAGTTAACCCGGCCCAGATAGGCCGGTTTACGCCCAGTAGTGATATCCCCAACACAAGGTATGAAGTAACCTGCGTGTATATTTAGGAGGGATGAATGGTTCGTGCTGACTGAGGTGCCATGAACTTTATTAGGGGCCACGACCGAGGTGGCAGTCCTCAAGAAGGCGTTAGCCGAGGCTGAGGACAAAGCGGCCAAGGAAGGCGCTGGGCGCGAGAAGCACGAGGCCCGGGTCAGCGAGGTCCAGCAAGAGCTCCAGGACGCCGTCAAGAAGTACGAGTCCCTGAAGCGTGATTCTAAGATGCAAGGGTCCAAACTTGCGAAGGCTCGCCAGAGCGCACAAGATGCCCGAGCCGAAGCCCAGAGCGCCCTTCAGGAAATTCAGGCGGCCAAGAAGATCGCCGCGGGTAAGGCTTTCGTTATGCAAAGCAAGTCTGCGAAGGAAGCGTTCCTTTTACTTACCCGAATTTGGAGCTCTCCACGGGCGTTTACGGATTTGCCGCGCAGCATAGCGGATGCTGCCGAGTTCTATCGTGCAGAAGAAGGGAGTTCTACGGAGAAGCTGTTCTGGTCTCAATACCTTGGACCAGAACATCCGGTGCCCTTCAGCGACCAGCTGAAACAGTTGGTCGAGTTGCACAAGGCGGCCGAGCTAGCCATGAAGGGCCTAATAGTCTGACTATGGCCTTCCGAGCCTATGCTTAGCAGCTACTTCGTACTGGTGAAGCGGCTTGTGGGTGCCTGCCCACGGCTTGAAGTTATAAAGTAGTCGGTCTGTATCGAAGGTGCACGGATGGCCTTTGCCCGTGTCAAGACGCACTGGGCGAAGATGGATGCTAAGAAGCTAATGACCGAGGGGCCGCCTGAGGGCAAGGAGCACCGCCGACCCGAGTTATATTTTGATGGTGTCCTAGAGGGATCCAGCCTTGTGGCGGAGCAATGTACGAAGGATGTTATATTCCCATGAAAACATCTTGTCCTGTAATATGGAACAATGATGTTATGTACTACCATGCTTGTGATTTTGAAATTTTACCTCCTGTGCGGCCGGTTGTGAAATCTGAGGGTTGACAGGTCATCGGCTTCTACCCCCACATAGATAGTACGGGGGTGTTTGGGATAAATCTAAACACTCTTTACTCCAAATTCTGGTCCTTAAAGGAGGTGTTTAGCGCAACGAACAAGGCAATCAGACTATACGGTCGTTATCGCCCTCACTTAGGCATAGGAGTTTGACAATGAGAATTTTGGCGAAGCCCCTGGTATTCGGAAGGCCGAACTAGGGGCACTATACACACCTGATCGGATAAAAACCGATTCCTCGCGTAAAGCGGAAAAAATCTCTAAGGATTTGGAACCTCTCGAACAGCTGACCAGCTCTTGCTGCATCATGACAGTCAGTTTTCGGCTTTCTCTACTGAGGTGCTCGTCCGGAAGAACCGGGACACAATCACAGTAGTTCTCCCTTTACTACCCTAGCCGATATAGCGGAACGTAAGGTAGTAAGCATAGGAGCCGGGCAACCCAACTATTGACCAAAGACATGATTCGGAGCCGATGCATATAATGCTATAAGTTTGGGGTGCCAAACTGTACTGTAAAAAGTGTTCGAACTTTGTTGCTGTATTGCGGGGCGCGATGAAGCCCCTGGCAAAGTAAAATGTACCAGGGTGTATGTGTGCAATGAGTAATAGATACAAATGTAAGGAAAAACGGAAAATTAAGTAATAAGATGACGCTACCATTAATTTACCATTTGTAATATGATTGATACGTCGAGGCGTACTTGTACAAGTAATGCGATAAGCAAGTAAGGCTATTTAGCATGCCGCGACCAAGAGCGAGCTGCGTGCAGGTATGTAAAACAGGTATAGCAATCGTTAGTAGGGACCACTTAGGGATTCCTTTGTACGCCAAAGCTCCTTGCCTCTTTGGTGTGTCCAGCAAACGGGTTGTCAGGAGAAACCTCAAAAAAGAGAAGAACCAAAAAATGAAAAGGAAAAGTAAAAGTGTGCAAATCCTAGGGTCGGTCGAGCCGCACTGTGGATCGCGAGCTAGCTATGCCTCCATCGATACCCATGGGATTTTGAGTGCGTGTTTATGTACGCACGATACAAATGTCGCTGTTTGATTGGGACTGGGACGGAGGCCAAATTGCTAGTTATGCTCTTGACGAGCGGGGATGTCTTGCTGCCGAATAGTTCGAACTCTTTTAATGGTGTCCGGGGGCTTGGCCGCTGAACTAAGGTTCCGCTGGAAAAGGCCGCGCTGTATTTCTGCTGCTAAGGCCGTGGTATGCTCCTCGATATGGAGGGAGCATTCCGTATTTATTGATTGTTAGGACGCCACGTGGTCCAGGCATCTTGAGCTTGAGATAATCATAGTGAGGTACCGCATTGAATCGAGCAAATGCGGTTCGTCCAAGCAGTGTGTGATAGCCGCTGCAAAAGGGGACGATGTCGAAGATTAACTCCTCGCTTCAGAAATTGTCCGGAGATCCAAAGACAACCTCTAGTGTGATTGATCCCATACAACGGGCCTCTACGCCTGGTATGACTCCTTTAAAGGTAGTCCTTGTGGGCTTGACCCGTGATGGTTTAATGCCCATTTTGCGCACTGTATCCTGATAGAGCAGATTGAGGTTGCTGCCACCGTCCATGAGGACTCGCGTCAGGTGGAATCCATCAATTATTGGGTCTAGGACTAGTGCGGCTGATCCGCCATGCCGGATACTGGTCGGATGATCCCGACGATCAAAGGTGATCGGGCACGATGACCATGGATTGAATTTTGGGGCAACTGGCTCTATCGCATAGACGTCCCTGAGTGCGTGCTTGCGCTCCCTCTTGGGGATGTGTGTAGCATATATCATGTTCACTGTTTTGACCTGAGGGGGAAACTTCTTCTGTCCAGCTGTGTTAGGCTGTAGGGGCTCCTCATCATTGTCCTCATCTGCGATCCTTTTTCCTTGTTTTCGGCATTTAACTTGTCGGCTTGCTTGAAAACCCAGCAATCTCCGTTGGTATGGTTGGGTGGTTTGTCTGGGGAGCCATGAATTTGGCACGGATGGTCGAGTATGCGGTCTATGCTGGATGGTTCCTGATTGTTTCTTTTATATGGCTTTTTCCGCTGATCGGACTTGAGCCGCCGAATCCTGCATTGACAGCAGTGTCATCGGTGTTGTCGTCATTGCTTTGGCGTTTGTGTTTGCTGCGTTGGAGGTTGCTGTTGCGGTTCTTAACCTCAGAGGGGCCTGCCTCGCTGGATGTGTTTTTGCTACGAGCCAACCAACTATCCTCACCCGCACAAAAGCGGGTCATGAGTGCCGTGAGGGCAGCCATAGATTTCGGCTTTTCTTGGCCGAGGTGGCGGGCGAGCCATTCGTCGCGGATGCTATGTTTAAAGGACGCCAGGGCTTCGGCATCCAAACAGTCGACGATCTGGTTCTTTTTGGTTAGGAACCTAGTCCAAAATTTCCTGGCTGACTCTCCAGGTTGTTGGACTATGTGGCTTATATCTTCGGCGTCTGGTGGCCAGACATATGTGCCTTGGAAGTTGTAGAGAAAGGCTTCTTCCAAGTCCTCCCAGCTGCCGATAGAATGGCCCTTTGAGCTTTAGTGGGAGGTATTTGATAGCGTGGAGGTCATCTCCACGGGCCATGTGGATATGGAGAATAAAATCCTCGATCCATACCGCGGGGTTGGTCGTTCCATCATATGATTCAATGTTAACGGGTTTGAACCCTTCGGGGAATTCATGATCCATTACTTCATCGGTGAAGCAAAGGGGATGTGCGGCGCCTCTATATCGGGCCGCGTCACGACGTAGCTCCGATGGAGTCCGTTTGCGGTTGTCGGCTTGGGTGTGACTAGGTTTGTCACGTCCGAATATAGCCATCATCACGTGTCGAGGAACGTCCTCACGATCTGTAAATTGATCGGGTATATCATGCTTTATTGTTCAGGTCATGTCGAAGGTCATATATATGACCGTGAGCTGATTTACCTCTGCCTTTGTGATGAGGCGGGGCGGGCTGGTGTTCGGCTTGAGTTGTCGCTTTGTCCCGTCCACGCGGTGGTCGGTCGGCCGCATTGCATGATGGTGGTATGTGTTCTGGCGCCTCGTTGTTGAACTAAGGTAGTAATTTGCGCTTTGGGTAGATTTTGGTCGGGTGCTTGAGGTCGTATCTTTTGGCTGTTAGGACGTCGGTCCATTTATCGTTGAGCACATCCTGGTCAGCTTGAAGCTATTGCTGCTTCTTTTTCAGGCTCCTTGCAGTGGCTATTAGCTGGCGCTTGAAGCGCTCCTGCTCAAGAGGTTCCTCAGACACGATGGAATCCTCGGTGCCGAGGCTTGCCTCATCCTTGGAGAGCGTAAGATAATTACTATCCTCTGAGTCCTCGTGAGTGGCTTGTCTACCAGGGCTAACCTGCCCATTATCCTGTTCCCCATGTTCGGAGGTTACCTTGACAGGGTCTTCATTATTTTTGGCATCGTCCGGAGTGTTATCTTCTCCTGTGCCGGTGTTGCTATCTTTACAACTGCGTGACTTAGAGCGGCGCCGCTGACGCCGGTGTTTTGATTGTATCTCAAGAGGTTTATCCTCAACCGAGTCTTGTTTATCATCGCCGCCATTCTCCTTTGGTGCATCCACCATGTACACATCGTACGAGGAAGTGGCCGTCTAGCGTCCGGTGAACGGCGGGTTCTGGGCCTCTTCTTCTCTGGCATCGTCGTCCATACCATCGATGTCCTCGGAGTCATAATCAAGTGTGTCGGTCAAATCCTCGACCGTGGCTATGAAGTGGGTGGCGGGTGGGAAGCAAAATTCTCCACCGTCAGCCCCTAGTTCGGACCGGATATAATACGACTGTGAGTCCTTTGTCAAGGACAGGTGTTTTAATGAGTTAAGCACATCGCCCAGAGGCGAGTGCTGGAAGATGTCTGCGGCACTGAATTTGATGATCGATAAACAATCCAGTTTGGCGTCCGCGTTCTCACGTGGTTTAGAACTTGTACCCGGAGAAGAGTCCGGAGTTCCGGTGACATGATTGTTCCGTGAGGTTAAATCCGTGTGCGGCTCCAACGTCGGGGAATTTGTGGCCTTCGTGGTGGGGTCGAGCCTCCGATCCTTGGATGTCGCGGTGTTCTCCGGTTCTAAGGCCAGAGTGGTTACAGGAGCTATCTCCCGGATGTGGTCTGACGATAGATTTAGGTCATGTTCGTCAAGGTGACCAGGAGCGGTTGCCACGGTTTCGAATCCGGCAAAGATCAAATCTCCACGGATGTCCGCAACGTAATTCAAGCTCCCAAACTTGACCTGATGGCCAGGGGCGTAGGTCTCGATCTGCTCCAGGTGGCCAAACGAGTTGGCCCGCAGTGCGAAGCCGCCGAACACGAAGGTCTGTCCGGGGAGGAAGGTTTCTCCTTGGACAGCATCACTATCGACGATTGAAGGGGCCATCGAAACTTCCGTTGACGGCACAGTGGAACTCTCAATGAAAGCACCAATGTCGGTGTCAAAACCGGCGGATCTCGGGTAGGGGGTCCCAAACTGTGCGTCTAAGGTCGATGGTAACAGGAGGCAAGGGACACGATGTTTACCCAGGTTCGGGCCCTCTCTATGGAGGTAATACCCTACGTCCTGCTTGATTGATATTGATGAATATGAGTATTACAAGAGTTGATCTACCTTGAGATCGTAATGGCTAACCCTAGAGGTCTAGCTTGTGTGGCTATAATGATGAATCCCTCTCTGTACTAAGTCCTCTGGTTTATATAACACCAGGAGGATCTAGGGTTACACAAGGTCGGTTACAAAGAAAGGAATCTACATATTCGGTCCCCAAGCTTTCCTTCCATGCCAAGGAGAGTCCCATCCGGACACGGGTGTAGTCTTCGGTCTTCGTGTTCTTCACAACCATCAGTCCGACCCATGGCTAACAGGTCGGACGCCCGAGGACCCCTTAGTCCAGGACTCCCTCAGGCACCGGCCCTGTTTGCGCCAAGGCCACTCTAAGCCGTTGGCCCTGCTATGCCACTGGTCTTCCACCGTAGCCGCTTCGGCCTCGCTTTGAGTCGTCGGGGCCCCGCCGCAGTCGCTGCCCCCGCTGCTCTTAATGCCTCTGCCCTGACCGGAATCCGCTCACCGTGAACCGGCCCTGCCGCTTCGCTGGCCGCGCCAAACTCGCCATCACCGGGTTACTACTGCAGCAGCCACAAGCCGCCGCTGTGGCCTCGGGCCACCCCCACGCCCGTGCCGTCCTACAGCTGGAGAGCCGCCTCCCGCCTCTCGGCCTCCCGGCGACGAGCCGCCACCTAAAAACCATCTCTGAAATACCATGGTCGCCACAAGCTGCCGACCTCATCCTCGTGTCGTCTCAATGCTCCGGTTCAGCCGTGTTTTGGCGAGAGCCGCCACCACATCTCCATCTTAGCGTTCTATCGCATGAGCCACCGTCGCGTGCTTCCTCACACTCAGCCCAGTGTTTTTGCCGCGCGCCTGTGCCACCTCTGCGGCCGCGCGCCACCTTCCAGCATGCTGTTCCACAAGCCTCCGCGTCGACCTCTTTATATAATCGCCCTGCCATTGCCTCGCCTTGCTCTGCCTTTACAAGCTGCTAATACATCCATGGGAAATAAGCATGAGGTGGTCTCATACATAACTTCAGTGGCTGTGTTCTGAAGCAATTGCTTGACGAGGTGATGGTTTAGATGGATTAATACAAGGGGATATGGATGCGCCTAGGGTTATACAATGTTGTCTAATGAGTGGACAACAGACAAGGATATCGTGGGTGTCTTAAGGCACGCTGTTTGGGATTGCTGCAGTACTAGCCGCTGTCTAAGCCGCCAGTTGCCACTCTGCCTCTGCTGGTCTTCATTATATACTACAAGAGAAAGGGAATTATTTTGTCGGTGATGGCTACAGTGCTGTGATTAATCCCCTTTTGCAAGGAGAGGGGTTAAATCGCCGTTGCAAACACTAAAGGTTGTTCATAAAGCGGATCATCCGTCGTCTGAACAAATCAGGTGATATCCGTCTAAATTTGTTTTATTGGCACATATTTTTTTGTCAAAGAACAGTTTATCTTTGCCTTGGTCTGCAATATTATTTATGCAGGACAATTGTTCATGGCAAGAGCGATCGAGACCCGCCTGCATCTGTACTGGCTAGCTTCCTGTTCAAACATAGGTGTATTCACCAAAGGGAACATAGCCGTCGGTACCCTCTTGATCGGCACAATGCCAAAACTTATGGTCACTTGGGGGCTTCCTATTCAAACATAGGTCGTATTCGAACCAAAGAGAACATAGTTGTCGGTGCCCTCTTGATCGGCGCAATGCCAAACCCACCAGGGGGCTTCTTGATCGTATTCGAAGCATAGCTTAACCCCTTTCGGGTCCGACTTTGATCGTATTTGAATCGGAGTCGTTAAAAAAACTCTTAAGGTCATTTGGGGCCCTCCTGTTCAAACATAGGTCATATTCGAACCAAAGAGAACATAGCAGTTGGTACCTTCTTGATCGGCACAATGCCAAACCCACTAGGGGGCTTCTTGATCGTATTTGAATCATAGCTTAACCCCTTTTGGGTCTAACTTTGACCGTATTCGAATCAGAGTCATTAAAAACTCTCAAGGTCATTTGGCGGCTTCCTGTTCAAACATAGGTCGTATTCGAACCAAAGAGAACATAGCTGTCGGTACGCTCTTGATCGGCGCAACACCAAAACCACTAGGGGGCTTCATGATCGTATTCGAATCCGAGCTTAACCCCTTTTGGTTCGGTTTATTGATCGTATTCGAATCATAAGCCTCATTTCTTCTCTGTTTGGCTTAAGTTTTTTGAAAAACAATCTTTGGTTTTGTCTTGAGACCTTTTTGTTCATATCTGAAGCATATATGTGGTTTCGATTAACCCGGCTTGACTTTAGATGATAAGTCGCCATATATGACAATCATAAACATTTGGAAGTTTTGTCTTCTAAAGATTGGGTTATCACCCTTACTGCACACGTATCTAGACCGGCAGTACGATTCAATATCACAGGAACCGATTTTCCAAACCGGATTATATTATTCAAATCTTTAATAGCCAACATGGCTGGATTTTTATTATGGTTATCAATAGCCAATATTATGATGGAGGTCTTCAAAGTTGCTTCAGCGCAATTGTTATTATTTTATTAATGGACATGATTTATTTTTACAATGGAGGGAATAGTCCCGAGTCGCTGCAGGCTTATGACCCGACACTTGGGGGCTACATTATTCAAATTAAGATTACATCAAATATGCAAGTCCCATGTCACTGCCAGCATGCACCATGGCACTTGGGGGCTAATGTAAAGTCATTTTTTGATCAACTTATTGAAGACCCGACTCATCCCATTGTAATGAGCCGACCCTTGGGGGCTACCAATTGCTTCTGTCAAAAATTCAAGGTACACAAGCCTCAGTCCATTATATTTACTCAGTTCGTAGAGTACAAAGCTCTTAACCTTATGGACATGGGTTCAAGCCCCATGGTGGAGATTACATCATATGATGTTATTATCAATGAATTATATACAAAGTCCCAGCTCAGTATTATCTTACTGAGCCGGCCCTTGGGGGCTACACGTTGCTGCTCAAATCTACATGATCATATTTACAAAGTCCCTGGTCATTATTGCATAATGACCCGGCCCCTGGGGGCTACAAGTGATATGAATATAATGGAGATCTACATCTTCACGCCGGCTGAAAATCACATGAGTATTTCAAGGCCAATATTCTTCACAATATTTTTCTGTGAGAAACCAATGTCAGCAAATTGATTATGAAGCTGATATATTGACCCGGACTTCCCACAATAAGGAAATGACAAGGACTTAAGGATGATCATGTGCCGGCTTACAAGAGTTCTTAACCCAGAGCATAATCTGTCAAAATTGTTCTTGTGTTTGTTTTACAAGATCAGCTTAACATGGATGAATCCAAATTAAACTGGGGGCTAATGTCGGGGATATACCCTGTGGTGTGACCCGGCCGGAGATATGACCCGGCTAGGACTTGATGTTTCATTGGTGACCCGGCAGACTATAAGCCAGCAGGAATAGTTAAGCATTGTAAGCCGGCAGACACAGTCATGTAAGCCGGCAAACACAGTCATGTAAGCCGGTAGACACAGTCATGTAAACCAGCAGACACAGTCAAGCATTGTAAGCCGGCAGACATAGTCATGTAAGCTGGACAATCAAGCTAGACAGTTAAGCCAGACAGTTAAGCCAGATTGTAAGCCAGATTGTAAGCCGGATTATAAACCGGCTTACGTTAAGAAGCCTAAGACGTTAAGAAGCCCAAGACATTAACTAGCCCATCGTGAGAAGCCTATGGTAAGATGTCAAAATAGGTTAAGTCCTAATCCGAGTTTGACTCTACATGTAACCCGCCCCTTCATCTTATATAAGGAGGGGCGGGGCACCCCAAGAGAGGGGGGCAAGAAAATAATCGTTAAGGCTAGACACAACTAGAGAAAAGCCAGATTTATGATGTCTCCCTCATGATCATAATGAGACCTAGCCATAAACAGCATGTAGGGCTATTACCGGATGATGTTTCCCGGGGCCCGAAGCTGTCTAAATTCTTGTCTCGTGTGTTGCGTCTCTCGTCCCGATCAACCCCTCTCAAGCTACCACATAGATGCGTTGGCCTCACGACTAAGTCCTCACACTAGGACATCTGTTGTGACGTTTCCACAACACCTCTTGTCGTGGGTTCGTCATGGCAGATGTCCTCGTGAAAGGACTTAGTCGTGGAGCCATCGCTGCGGGTTAGATTAAAGGGGTTAAACCGGACAAGGGGACACGAGGGGTTTTATACTAGTTCGGCCCCTTCGGTGAAGGTAAAAGCCTACGTCTAGTTGTGATTGGTATTGCTAGGGTTTCGATGACCAGGGAGCAAATCCGCTTTGCCTGGCTCTCGAGTTGTTGTCTGTTGTCCTCAAACCGCGGTCGGGTCGTCCCTTCATATACCTAGGTTGACGTCCGCCGGTTTACAGAGTCCCGAGGCCGGATCATAAATGTGTCCGGCTCGGTCTCTATTCCTCTAACTTACAATACAAGTTACATGACAGAGTCGGTTTACATCTTCAGGCTTTAACCCGCCTTTGGGCCTCGGGCCTTCGTAAAGCGCCACCATTGATACGTCTCCAACGTATCTATAATTTTTAATTGCTCCAAGCTATATTATCTACTGTTTTGGGCAATACTGAGCTTTATTTTCCACTTTTATATTATTTTTAGGACTAACCTATTAACCGGAGGCCCAGCCCAGATTTGTTGTTTTATGCCTATTTCTGTGTTTCGAAGAAAAGGAATATCAAACGAAGTCGAAACGGAACGAAATCAACTGGAGAAGTTATTTTTGGAAGGAAAGCAACCCAGGGAACTTGGAGTGCATGTCAGGGGAGACACGGGCTGCCCACGAGGGTGGGGGGCGCGCCGACCCCTCTAGGGCGCGCCCCCCTGCCTCGTGGGGCCCCCGTGGCTCCTCCGACGTACTTCCTGCACCCATATATATCGTCGTACCCTAAAACTTTCAAAACGCACAATAGATCGGGAGTTCCACCGCCAGAAGCCTCTGTAGCCACCAAAAGCCAATCTAGACCCGTTCCGGCACCCTGCCGGAGGGGACAATCCTTCTCCGGTGGCCATCTTCATCATCCTGGTGCTCTCCATGACAAGGAGGGAGTAGTTCTCCCTCGGGGCTGAGGGTATGTACCAGTAGCTATGTGTTTGATCTCTCTCTCTCTCTCTCTCTCTCTCTCGTGTTCTTGAGATGATACGATCTTGATGTATTGCGAGCTTTGCTATTATAGTTGGATCTTATGTTTCTCATCCCCCTCTACTCTCTTGTAATGAATTGAGTTTCCCCTTTGAAGTAATTTTATCGGATTGAGTCTTTAAAGATTTGAGAACACTTGATGTATGTCTTGCCGTGCGTATCTGTGGTGACAATGGGATACCACGTGATTCACTTGATGTATGTTTTGGTGATCAACTTGCGAGTTCCGCCCATGAACCTATGCATAGGGGTTGGCACATGTTTTCGTCGTGATTCTCCAGTAGGAACTTTGGGGCACTCTTTGAGGTCCTTTGTGTTGGTTTTATAGATGAATCTGAGATTGTGTGATGCATATCGTATAATCATACCCATGGATACTTGAGGTGACATTGGAGTATCTAGGTGACATTAGGATTTTGGTTGATTTGTGTCTTAAGGTGTTATTCTAGTACGAACTCTAGGGCTGTTTGTGACACTTATAGGAATAGCCCACCGGATTGATTGGAAAGAATAACTTTGAGGTGGTTTCGTACCCTAACATAATCTCTTCGTTTGTTCTCCACTATTAGTTACTTTGGAGTGACTCTTTGTTGCATTTTGAGGGATAGTTATGTGATCCAATTATGTTATTATTGTTGAGAGGACTTGCACTAGTGAAAGTATGAACCCTAGGCCTTATTTCCTATCATTGCAATACCGTTTACGCTCACTTTTATCATTAGTTACCTTGCTGTTTTTATAATTTCAGATTACAAATACCTTTATCTACCATCCATATACCACTTGTATCACCATCTCTTCGCCGAACTAGTGCACCTATACAATTTACCATTGTATTGGGTGTGTTGGGGACACAAGAGACTCTTTGCAGGGTTGCTTGAGAGAGACCATCTTCATCCTACGCCTCCTACGGATTGATAAACCTTAGGTCATACACTTGAGGGAAATTTGCTACTGTCCTACAAACCTCTGCACTTGGAGGCCCAACAACGTCTACAACAAGACGGTTGTGTAGTAGACATCAAGCTCTTTTCTGGCGCCGTTGCCGGGGAGGTGAGTGCTTGAAGGTATATATTTAGATCTTGAAATCGAGTCTTTTAGTTTCTTGTTTTATCACTAGTTTAGTTTATAAAAGAAAACTATAAAAAAATGGAATTGAGTTTGTCTCATACACTTCACCTTTTTAATATCTTTCGTGAGTATGATGGAAACGATAATTGTGCTCAAGTGCTAGAAGAAGAGATCTCTAAAATGTTTGGCACTAAATATTTGAATGATGAGCATGATTGCAATGTTGTTAGTACAAATTCTTTGAATATCCATGATGCTAATGATGATTGCACTAGTTATGATGAAAATGCCTCCTATAAACATGTCAATTTTTGTGGAGTAGACTGGGTTTGCAAGTACACACCAAATAGGGAAGATAGATATTGCAAGAGGCATAAGTACTTAGAAACCAAATTGTTGCAAGAAGAGCTAGATGAATGTGCTAAAAATTTAAGATATCTTACCCATACTTGTGAACTTTGCAATGAACATGGTCATTTAAATATCAAATGCAAATTGTTCCATGACCGTATCGTGTCCAAAAATTGTGATGACTTGATTTCCCTTGCACATCATAATGAACTTAGTTTGCTCTTGGGTTATGAAGAAATGAAACGTATAACTGAGGGTATTCCAAAATTTAATGTCGATAAACTTCTTGGTTTTTATCTAGATAAGATTTATATGTATTGTGCGGTGAATTGCATTGAAAATCCTTATATTGCCAACTACATAAAGAAAAGAAAACAAATAGAAGATGAAGAGAATAATAATGAAAGGGAAGAGACTTCCCAATACCCTCCTATTATTTCTTATGATGAATCAGGTAACAAGGAGGAGCCTCCTATTCAACGAATCTCATTAATAAGGAGCTCCAAAAAGAGGATTGAACCCACACATGATGTGGTGAAGAAGAAGAAAAGAAAAAGGAAGAGAGGTAAAAATATATCTCTCCCAAATAATGCTGCTCCTATTACTATTGTGCCTCATGAAAATATAATTGTGGAAGATAATGATGCTTTTTATGATCTTGAAAATCTATTTGGCACTTGCTTGGAAGAATATAATAATTGCTATACTATCGGTGCTATTTATACTATTAACAATGAGAGTGATTATGGTTATGATATGAAAAGGCCCAAGCTTGGGGAAGCTATGTTTGATGAGGATGACATCTTTGAGAATATATTTTCTGCAATTAATGTCTGTCCCAAGCTTGGGGAAACTATGGTTAATTAAGATGATATTTTTAGTCTCCCAAGTTTTGATATGCAAGTTTATAATGATGATAGCATGCCTCCTATTTATGATGATTATTGTGATGATACTTATGCTACAAAAATTAGTGATTATATTTATAAAACTTGTCATGGTTATGATTACTTCTTCTCTGAACATTACTCTTTTAATGTGGAAACAATTTATAGTATTCAAGTTTCCTATGATACTCCCACTATTCCGAATAAGAAGAATTTTGCTTATGTGGAGAGTAATAAATTTTCTATGCTTGTAGATCAGGAAAAGAATGCTTTAGGTACTGGTTATATTGTTGAATTCATTCATGATGCTACTGAATATTATTATGAGGGAGGAATATATGCATGTAGGAATTGCAATAATATCAAGTTTCCTCTCTATGTGCTTAAATTTTTGAAGTTATGCTTGTTTTGCTCTCCTATGCTAGTTGGTTATTGTTCCCACAAGTTGTTTGCTCACAAAATCCCTATGCATAGGAAGCATGTTAGACTTAAATGTGCTAGTCATATTCTTCATGACGCTCTCTTTATGTTTCAATTCTTATCTTTTATGTGAGCATCATTGACATCATCGTGCCTAGCTAGGGGCGTCAAACGATAGCGCTTGTTGGGAGGCAACCCAATTTTATTTTTGTTCCTTGCTTTTTGTTCCTGTTTAGTAATAAATAATTCATCTAGCCTCTGTTTAAATGTGGTTTTATGCTTTTAATTAGTGTTTGTGCCAAGTAGAACCTTTGGGAAGACTTGGGGAAAGTCTTGTTAGTCATGCTGTCAAAAACAGAAACTTTAGCGCTCATGAGAATTGCTGCCATTTTTATTTAGAGAGTGATATTTAGTTAATTATTTTTGCATATGATTAATAGATAAATTCCTCAGGTCCAGCAATTTATTTGAGAACTTTATGAGTTCCAGAAGTATACATTTGATCCAGATTACTACAGACTGTTCTGTTTTTGACAGATTCTGTTTTTCGTGTGTTGTTTGCTTATTTTGATGAATCTATGGCTGGTAAAATAGTTTATAAACCATAGAGAAGTTGGAATACAGTAGGTTTAACACCAATATACATAAAGAATGAGTTCATTACAGTACCTTGAAGTGGTGATTTATTTTCTTATACTAACGGAGCTTACGAGTTTTCTGTTAAGTTTTGTGTTGTGAAGTTTTCAAGCTTTGGGTAAGGATTCGATGGAATATGGAATAAGGAGTGGCAAGAGCCTAATATTGGGGATTCCCTAGGCACCCCAAGGTAATATTCAAGGACAACCAAGAGCCTAAGCCCGGGGTTGCCCCAGAAGGCATCCCCTCCTTCGTCTTCGTTCATCAGTAACTTTACTTGGAGCTATACTTTTATTCGCCACATGATATGTGTTTTGCTTGGAGCGTAAATTTATTTTGTTAGGATTTTCTTGATGTTATTTATAATAATGTTTTGCATCTTTTTATTTCAATAAAAGTGGCATTGATAGCCTTTACTATGCCTATTTTAGAAGTCCACATGTTGCTGTTTGAAAACAGAAAGTTTACCGCTGTTGCAATAATTCCCTAGAAAAGTTAGAATGTGATAAAATGTTGAAACCTTTTGAATATTAAGCTCTGATAAATTTACTACAGTGGGAATTTTCTTTCATAATTGTTGGAGCTATGGAAGTATGGATGTTGCCGCATTCTTTACAGACTATCCTGTTTAGGCAGATTGCTTTTATGTTTGCATTGTTTGTATATGTTTGCTTATTTAATGATTCTATTTGAGGATAGTACTATTAAATATGCAGAGGCATTTAGTATGCAATGTTGAATAATAATTTTACTGATTTTCTACAGTAGAGTATGATAAGGTTTTTGCAATGGTTTATACTAACTTATCTCACGAGTCCTTGTTGAGTTTTGTGTGGATGAAGCTTTTGAGATTTAGGGAGACCATGATATGAGAGGAATTAAGGAGACACAAAAGCTCAAGCTTGGGGATGACCAAGGCATCCCAAGATAATATTTCAAGAAGTCTCAAGAATTCTCAAGAATCTAAGCTTGGGGATGCCCCGGTTGGCATCCCACCTTTCTTCTTCAACAACTATCGGTTAGTATCGGTTGATCCTAAGTTTTTGCTTCTTCACAAAATGTTTGCTATTCTTAGAGTGTCATTTTATTTTGCTTTGCTTGATGTTTTAATAGAATACCAAGATCTGAAATTATTAAATGTTAGAGTCTTCACATAGTTGCATAATTATTCGACTACTCATTGATCTTCACTTATATCTTTCGCAGTAGTTTGTCATTTGCTCTAGTGCTTCACTTATATCTTTTAGAGCAGGGTGGTAGTTTTATTTTAAAGAAATAGATGAACTCTCATGATTCACTTATATTATTTTGAGAGTCTTAAATAGCATGGTAATTTGCTTAAAATCCTAATATGCTAGGTATTCAAGAATAATAAAATTCTCTTATGAGTGTGTTGAATACTATGAGAAGTTTGATACTTGATAATTGTTTTGAGATATGGAAATGGTGATATTAGAGTTATGCTAGTTGAATAGCTGTGAATTTGAGAGATACTTGTGTTGAAGTTTGTGATTCCCGTAGCATGCACGTATGGTGAACCATTATGTGATGAAGTCGGAGCATGATTTATTTATTGATTGTCTTCCTTATGAGTGGCGGTCAGGGACGAGCGATGGTCTTTTCCTACCAATCTATCCCCCTAGGAGCATGCGCGTAGTACTTTGTTTCGATAACTAATAGATTTTTGCAATAAGTATGTGAGTTCTTTATGACTAATGTTGAGTCCATGGATTGTACGCACTCTGACCCTTCCACCATTGCTAGCCTCTCTAGTACCGCACAACTTTTGCCGGTACCATACACCCACCATATACCTTCCTAAAAACAGCCACCATACCTACCTATTATGGCATTTCCATAGCCATTCCGAGATATATTGCCATGCAACTTTCCATCATTCCGTTTATCATGACACATTCATCATTGTCATATTGCTTAGCATGATCATGTAGTTGACATAGTATTTGTGGCAAAGCCACTGTTCATGATTCTTTCATACTTATCACTCTTGATTCATTGCATATCCCGGTACACCGCCGGAGGCATTCATATAAGTCATACTTTGTTCTAGTATCGAGTTGTATCATTGAGTTGTAAATAAATAGAAGTGTGATGATTATCATTCAATAGAGCATTGTCCCAAAAAAAAGAGAAAGGCCATAAAAAAAGAAAGGCAAAAAAGGGATAAATGCCAAAAAAAAGAAGAAAGGCCAAATAAAAAAAGGGGGGACAATGCTACTATCCTTTTTCCACACCTGTGCTTCAAAGTAGCACCATGATCTTTATGATAGAAAGTCTCTTGTGTTATCACTTTCATATACTAGTGGGAATTTTTCATTATAAAACTTGGCTTGTAAATTCCAACAATGGGCCTCCTCAAGTGCCCTAGGTCTTCGTGAGCAAGCAAGTTGGATGCACACCCACTAGTTTCTTTTGTTGAGCTTTCATACATTTAGAGCTCTAGTGCATCCATTGCATGGCAATCCCTACTCACTCACATTGATATCTATTGATGGGCATCTCCATAGCCCGTTGATACGCCTAGTTGATGTGAGACTATCTTCTCCCTTTTTGTCCTCCCCACAACCACCATTCTGTTCCACCTATAGTGCTATGTTCATGGTTCACGCTCATGTATTGTGTGAAGATTGAAAAAGTTTGTGAACATCAAAAGTATGAAACAATTGCTTGGCTTGTCATCGGGGTTGTGCATGATTTAAATATTTTGTGTGGTGAAGATAGAGCATAGCCAGACTATATGATTTTGTAGGGATAACTTTCTTTGGCCATGTTATTTTGAGAAGACATGATTGCTTAGTTAGTATGCTTGAAGTATTATTATTTCTATGTCAATATCAACTTTTGTCTTGAATCTTATGGATCTGAATATTCATATCACAAGTAAGAAGAATTACATTGAAATTATGCCAACTAGCATTCCACATCAAAAATTATCTTTTTATCATTTACCTACTCGAGGACGAGCAGGAATTAAGCTTGGGGATGCTTGATACGTCTCCAACGTATCTATAATTTTTGATTGCTCCATGCTATATTATATATTGTTTTGGGCAATATTAGGCTTTGTTTTCCACTTTTATATTATTTTTGGGACTAACCTATTAACTGGAGGCCCAGCCCAGATTTGCTGTTTTATGCCTATTTCAGTGTTTCGAAGAAAAGGAATATCAAACGAAGTCGAAACGGAACGAAATAAACTTTAGAAGTTATTTTTGGAAGGAAAGCACCGAGGGAACTTGGAGTGCATGTCAGGGGAGACACGGGCTACCCACGAGGGTGGGGGGCGCACCCACCCCCCTAGGGCGCGCCCCCTGCCTCGTGGGGCCCCCGTGGCTCCTCCGACGTACTTCCTACACCCATATATATCGTCGTACCCTAAAACTTCCAGAACGCACAATAGATCGGGAGTTCCACCGCCAGAAGCCTCCGTTGCCACCAAAAGCCAATCTAGACCCGTTCCGGCACCCTGCCGGAGGGGGCAATCCTTCTCCGGTGGCCATCTTCATCATCCCTGTGCTCTCCATGACGAGGAGGGAGTAGTTCTCCCTTGGGGCTGAGGGTATGTACCAGTAGCTATGTTTTTGATCTCTCTCTCTCTCTCTCGTGTTCTTGAGACGATACGATCTTGATGTATCGCGAGCTTTGCTATTATAGTTGGATCTTATGTTTCTCCTCCCCCTCTACTCTCTTGTAATGAATTGAGTTTCCCCTTTGAAGTAATTTTATCAGATTGAGTCTTTAAAGATTTGAGAACACTTGATGTATGTATTGCCGTGCGTATCTGTGGTGACAATGGGATACCACGTGATTCACTTGATGTATGTTTTGGTGATCAACTTGCGGGTTCCGCCCATGAACCTATGCATAGGGGTTGGCACACGTTTTTGTCTTGATTCTCCGGTAGGAACTTTGGGGCACTCTTTGAGGTCCTTTGTGTTGGTTGAATAGATGAATCTGAGATTGTGTGATGCATATCGTATAATCATACCCACGGATACTTGAGGTGACATCGGAGTATCTAGGTGACATTAGGGTTTTGGTTGATTTGTGTCTTAAGGTGTTATTCTAGTACGAACTCTAGGGCTGTTTGTGACACTTATAGGAATAGCCCAACGGATTGATTGGAAAGAATAACTTTGAGGTGGTTTCGTACCCTACCATAATATCTTCGTTTGTTCTCCGCTATTAGTGACTTTGGAGTGACTCTTTGTTGCATGTTGAGGGATAGTTATGTGATCCAATTATGTTATTATTGTTGAGAGGACTTGCACTAGTGAAAGTATGAACCCTAGGCCTTATTTCCTATCATTGCAATACTGTTTATGCTCACTTTTATCATTAGTTACCTTGCTGTTTTTATAATTTCAGATTACAAATACCTTTATCTACCATCCATATACCACTTGTATCACCATCTCTTCGCCGAACTAGTGCACCTATACAATTTACCATTGTATTGGGTGTGTTGGGGACACAAGAGACTCTTTGCAGGGTTGCTTGAGAGAGACCATCTTCATCCTACGCCTCCTACGGATTGATAAACCTTAGGTCATCCACTTTAGGGAAATTTGCTACTGTCCTACAAACCTCTGCACTTGGAGGCCCAACAACGTCTACAAGAAGAAGGTTGTGTAGTAGACATCAACCACCTTCACGTCTTCATGGGCTTCTATCCTCATGGAACTAATCCGACCACTCCGAGCCGGTTTACCTCCAGTAATCATATCCCCAACATTAGGCCCCAGATTGATTTGAACTCGTTCATGTCAATCTTCAATACTTAGAAAAATTCTTGCCCTGTCATCTTGATATAAATCTGGTAAACCGCCGTGATGTCATCCTTTAGATCCGTAGTAAACCGCCATGACGTCATCTATTCCTTGAAGCCAAGATTCCCTTAATTAATGTATATCCAACCATCGAGGCGACACCCTTATTAACTATCCATTTTTGAGCTCCTCTATTCCCGCACTTGTCGCTTTATCGCTTCGCCTTATAAATAGGACCATGGGTCCTTCTCCTTTTTCCCCTTCGTCTCCTTCACTTCTTCCTCCTCGCGACATCTCTGCCCCTGAGCGCCGCCGCCGTCACCGAGCTTCACCTCTGCTTCGACAAAGGCCGCTGCATCGACCTGATCGTATTAGAGAAACACGGTGATCCTCCGCTGCTTCCTCCTGCACCAGTAAGTTCCTCTTCTCCTTACCCCAGATCCGCCATTAGGGTTCGGTGTTCTTCATAGCTTGAAGCTATTCCTCCTTCAGTAATACCAAATGGCCAGTTAGATCCGATTGTTTTCAGCGCCTTTTGTAGTTTAAACTCCTTTCTTCTTGTTAAGGCATTTGCTTGATATCGAACTCATCTGAACTTACTGAACCTTTTGAGCACTTGAGATTAGACCAAGATATATTTTGATTATCCAACACACAGCAGATCTGAAATTCCCATGCTAAACTGTGAAATCTGTTTTACCTTACTTAGCCCTTTTCACCTTAGATCTCTATCCTCTTTACCACAGAGACGGTTTACCTTTGTAAAAGCAATCTATCACATACCATTAGCCCTCTGGTGAACCGGACAAGCCTTTTACCTCCATCGTTATACTCCGGTTTAACAATATGTGCATTCCTTTGTTCTGATATTGCCTTGTCATTCATTATAGTATCAGCCTCCGGTTTTCACAATTTACATTCTTGTTATGTCTTTGTTCCGTCGCATCTTATGTATCACCCTGAATGATTTGTAAACCAGTATTTCCTTTCAGCCTTTCGTTTGCAATGGCCAAACAGTTTTATGCTTGCAACTAGGCTCCTTCCCGGGTTACCGAAGAACAGCTGAACGGAATGGTCGGGATTGGTACTTTGCCCAAAAATAATGATATCTGGTGGCGAGTTCCAGGAATGGAGAATCCCCCTACCCCTAAACAAGGTGAGGTAGTGGTATTTGTGGACCATATAGGCCATGGTTTCAAACCGCCTGGGTCAAAGTTTTTCCGGGATGTGCTTGCTAGTTTCTAGCTCCATCCTCAAGATATTGGACCCAACTCGGTGTCTAATATATGCAATTTCCAGGTCTTCTGTGAGGTGTACTTACAAGAAGAACCAACTGCTGAGCTATTCCGGGATTTTTTTCATATGAACCGGCGCACTGAATTTGTAGACGGGACTAATACTGAACTTGGTGGTGTCTCTATTCAAAAAAGGAAAGAGGTTGAATTCCCTCATGCCAAGCTGCACAGTCACCCCAAAGATTGGAACCAAACATGGTTCTACTGCAAAGATACTTCCCCTGAAGACGAGAATCCTCTGCCGGGTTACCGCGCCCACCGGCTTTCCAATACTCATCCGCTGCCGCAACATTTGAGTGCGGCAGAACGGGCCTCATATGCCCCTCAACTCGCCAAGCTCCGAGCCTTTATGGCCAACGGTTTATCAGGCGTCGACTTTGTGCATTGCTGGATATCCTGGAGCATCTTGCCATTAAGCCGCCGCTCCGTTTTAATGTGTGAGTACACTGGTGAATTAGAAGACTCCCAACGCCACATCAACATTCAATTAACCGATGAAGAAGTCACTGAGGGTGTCAAGAAAATTTTGAATGAATCGGAATCTGTCTTCCGCCAAACCGGCTTGAACCCCTTCTACACAAAAAACAAACCGCCTGCTGTAAGTATTGTCCTTCCTTTTTATCTTCGACATATTTTTAAACTGTTCAACCCGTGAATATCCTTCTGCTTGTTTATAAACATGGTGATGATCCATTCTGGAAGAAGAAACCTGCAGAGAAAGCGGCAAAGCCATCCCGTCCTAAAACAAAAGCCGTCAAGAGAACCTCAAAGCATAAGGCAGCTGAACGCATCAGCATGGAACTTGATGAAGACGTAGATGAACCGGAAGATGAGGTAGAACTTGATTCACTTGGCTCCCTTTTCATGCATCTCATTAACAATGATACTTATCAAGAGGATGTGGAGGGCAGCCAGGCTGATGATGTAGAGGTAATTACCCTTTCCTCTGGTTCAGACTCTATGCCAACACAAAAAACCCGTCAAGCGGTCCGAAAAGTAAGCTTTTCTCATCCTCTTGCTTACTTGGATCCAACATTTATTTTGAAGATGCAGCAGCACGAGGCTCGCCGGATAACCCGGCATAGTGGCCAACAGGTTACTTCAGCCGGTTTACCTGATACCCCGGTTCGGAAGCGCCAATCTGAGGTCTCGCCCACTTCTGACAATTCTTATCCCAAGGCAGGTTATTTCTGACAACCTCTTAATCCGTCCGATTCAAATTATCAGGTGACACCTCCCTCATCCTCTGGCGAGTCAACAACGACCCAACTTCCGCCTCTCAAAACCGCAGCTGGGTAAGTATTTTAACTCCTTCTTTTGATGTTGTTCATACCTCATAGTGTGCTTTAACTTTCACATCTATTGCTAATTTAGGGCCAAAGCTAGACCCAGCAAAAAGTCTCGGGTGAACAATCCGTCCAAAGACCGGGTGGTCCGTGAACCAGAACAAACGGTTGAAATGGAACAGACGGCTAAACCGACGGGTCCGAATCCATAAGCCATGTTTGACGAACCACCCCCTCAAGATCTAAATATGGATAATCAACCAGAGGCTGACATTGCTGTACCTGACAGTGAACCGGCAGATCCAATCTGGGCTGACGACAGATCTTCCAGTCCAGTGAGAGCCATTGACACTCCACCATCACCCGTAAAAACGACTGGAGGCCAAGGAGACGATGTTAACATTACTGGTATGGGCCATAGCTCTCGTGGCCATCCTGTAGCACTAGTAGAAAAAGGGTCAAACGTGAAGCACATTAGTGCCGGTTTGAATTTGAGCCGGCACTAATGTGTCCATTAGTGCCGGTTCCAACGGCTAGCCGGGCCGCTCTCATTAGTACCGGTTCGTGGCGAACCTTTAGCACCGGTTCGTGCCACGAACCGGTACTAATGATAGTGGTGGCAGGATGTTGTTAGTCTGGGGCCCCTCCAGCACCTTTAGTACCGGGTCGTATCACGAACCGGTACTAAAGGTCGTCCTACATAGACCCTTCGTCCACCCGAGCTCGCTCTGTTCTTCCCCTTTCCCCTCTCCTCTCTATTCTTTTCCCTCTTCCTCTCAAGCTCATCACACATTTTGCCCAAAATTTGTCAAGATTTGAAGGCCCCCATCCATTCAAATGATCACAAAGGTTAGCAACTTTTTCCTTTCATCTCTCATTGCTAGATTAGCTCATGCAATGCTTTATATAGTGATTGATTTTTGAGTTTAGTAATTTGGGAGGAATTATATATATGTGCTAGTATTTGATTTATATGCAATTTGAGGTCAAAAATAACACTTAGTTTGCATATGTAGGTGTGGTTTACTTAGTACCTTCTAAATCTCCGTCGTAACCACCGTCGATCGCTCGCAATGTCCAGTCACCGGCACCACCTTGTGGTGAGCCTCTTGTTCATGAAGTTTTATATAAAAAATTGATGTTTGTGTGATTTGGATATATAGTTACTCATATAATTATCTTACCCATATGTTGTTTGTTATACATAGTACCATGGTTTTGATATCCGTCCCCATCGGCCCTCGTCCGGGTTATGATTCGGATGTGGTATATTCTCTTTTAAAACTATTCATTGCATTTCGTGTTTATGACAAATTATGCCCATCAAGTTGACATAGATATTTGTATGTAGGAGGTAGTTGAACCAGAAATTCCAACCGACCCTATTGTCGAGAGGTTAAATTCAGTTGAAAGAGAAAACGAGGATTTGAAGGAAAAATTGAAAAGAATTGAGGGGGAGAAGATGGAATTGGAGTTGCATGTTGCCGATGTCGTCGATGATCACAAGATTAAGATGGAGAAAATGCGCTTGAAGATTAGAAAGATTAGAAAATATGCCATTCATAGTGAGGCTTGGTATCATTATGCTGTTGGATCAATTGTTACCTTAGTTGCGATCTTGATCGCATTTGTAGTTGCATTTAAATTCTTTAGCTAGAGAGTTATTTGTTTGTTGCATTTAAGTGTTGTATGATCTTTATGTATGAACTTTATGTATTGTATTAATTTGATGTTTTCGGTGCTGTGTATTGAAGATGAGCCGGTAATGGATGTACGATGACCGATGCTCTCCCGAGTTCATTAATGGCGTGCGTACTTTTCTACTTGCGGCTGAGGCAAACAAGCGAGAGGATGGTTTTATGCCTTTGTCCATGTGTTGGCTGTAAGAATGGTCACAATTACTCTACATCAAGAACCATTCACATTCACCTGTTTGAGTCCGCTTTCATGCCCCACTATAATGTTTGGACCAAGCATGGAGAAAGAGGGGTTATGATGGAAGACAATGAAGAAGAAGAGGACGACGATAGCTATCCTGGCCATGGGTTCCCTGAATACGATGATATAACAATGAGGGAAGAAGCTGAGCCGGTAATGCGGGAAGAAGCTGAGCCGGCAATGCGGGAAGAAGCTGAAGAAGAGGCATCGGATGAGCCCGTAGATGATCTAGGTCGGGCCATTGCCGATGCAAAGAGAAACTGCGCAAGTGATTTGGAGAAGAAGAAGTTGCAGCGCATGTTAGAGGATCACAAAAAATTGTTGTACCCAAATTGCGTAGGTGACAAGAAAAAGCTGGGCACCACACTAGAATTGCTGCAATGGAAGGCAGAGAATGGTGTATCTGACAAGGGATTTGGAAAGTTGCTGGTAATGATAAAGGATATGCTTCCAAAGGACAACGAATTGCCCGAGAGTACGTACGAAGCAAAGAAGGCTATCTGCCCTCTAGGGTTAGAGGTGCAGAAGATACATGCATGCCCTAATGATTTCATCCTCTACCGCGATGAGTACGAGGATTTGAACGCTTGCCCGGTATGCGGTGCATTGCCCTATAAGATCAGCCGCGATGACCCTGGTGATGTCGAGGACGAGCGCCCCAGGAAGAAGATTCCTGCCAAGGTGATGTGATATGCTCCTATAATACCACGGTTGAAACGTTTGTTCCAAAACAAAGAGCATGCCAAGGCGAGGCGATGGCACAGAGAAGACCGTAAGAAATACGGAAAGTTGAGAGTACCCGCTGACGGTCGCAGTGGAGAGAAATCGAAAGAAAGTACGAGAAGGAGTTTGCAGTGACGCAAGGATCGTATGGTTTGGTCTAAGCACAGATGGCATTAATCATTTTGGGGAGCAGAGCAGCAACCATAGCACCTGGCCTGTGACTCTATGTTTGTATAACCTTCCTCCTTGGTTATGCATGAAGCGGAAGTTCATTATGATGCCAGTGCTCATCCAAGGCCCTAAGCAACCCGACAACGACATTGATGTGTACCTAAGGCCATTCGTTGAAGAACTCTTACAACTGTGGAATGGAACAGGTGTACGTGTGTGGGATGAGCACATGGGGGAAGAATTTGACCTAAAGGCGTTGCTGTTCGTGACCATCAATGATTGTCCTGCTCTCAGTAACCTTTCAGGACAGACAAACAAGGGATACCGCGCATGCACGCACTATTTGGACGATATCGACTGTATATATTTGGCTAATTGTAAGAAGAATGTGTACCTGGGACATCGTCGATTTCTTCCGAGCAGGCATCCAGTAAGAAATAAAGGCAAGCATTTCAAAGGTGAGGCGGATCACCGGACGAAGCCTCGCCACCGTACTGGTGCTGATGTACATGATATGGTCAAGGATTTGAAGGTGGTCTTTGGAAAGGGTCCTGGTGGACAACCTGTTCCGAATGACGCTGACGGACGCGCACCCATGTGGAAGAAGAAATCTATATTTTGGGACTTGCCCTATTGGAAAGACCTAGAGGTCCGCTCCGCAATCGACATGATGCACGTGACGAAGAATCTTTGTGTGACCCTTGGCTTCTTGGGCGTGTATGGGAAGACAAAAGATACACCTGAGGCACAGGAGGACCAGCAACGTATGCACGGAAAATACGGCATACATTAGGGTCATGCAAGCTACGCTCTTACCAAAGAAGAGAAGGAAATCTTCTTTGAATGCCTACTCAGTATTAAGGTACCGTCTAGCTTCTCGTCGAATATAAAGGGAATAATAAACATGGCAGAGAAAAGTTCCAGAACCTAAACTCTCATGACTGCCACGTGATTATGATGCAACTGCTTCCGGTTGCATTGAGGGGGCTTCTACCGGAAAACGTTTGATTAGCCATTGTGAAGCTATGTGCATTTCTCAATGCAATCTCTCAGAAGGTAATCGATCCAGAAATCATACCAAGGTTAGAGAATGATTTGGTGCAATGTCTTGTCAGTTTCGAGTTGGTGTTCCCACCATCCTTCTTCAACATCATGACGCACGTCCTAGTTCACCTATGCGAAGAGATTAACGTTTTGGGTCCTGTATTTCTACACAATATGTTCCCCTTTGAGAGGTTCATGGGAGTCTTAAAGAAATATGTTCATAACCGTGCTAGGCCAGAAGGAAGCATCTCCAAGGGCCATGAAAATGAGGAGGTCATTGAGTTTTGTATTGACTTTATTCCTGACCTTAAGCCGATTGGTGTTCCTGAATCGCGGCATACGGGCAGACTGGATGGAAAAGGCACGCTAGGAGGGGAACAAATAATATGTATGGACGGACATTCTCTCACTGAAGCACACTACACAGTTCTACAGAATTCCGCCTTGGTGGCTCCGTATATGGATGAACACAAGAATTTGCTACGCTCCAAACACCCGGAGCGGTCTGATGACTGGATTACACATGAACAAACCAGGAGTTTCGCCAGCTGGTTGCAGACACGTACCATGCATGACGCCTCTATTCAAGATGACATGTACTTGCTGTCCCAGTTACCATCTTTGAATATAATGACTTTCAAAGGGTACGAGATAAATGGTAATACATTTTACACGATCTCCCAAGATAAGAAGAGCACCAACCAAAACAGTGGTGTCCGCTTTGGTGCAGAAACCAAGACGGGAAAGGAAACATATTATGGTTATATACAGGACATATGGGAACTTGACTATCGACGTGGTTTGAAGGTCCCTTTGTTTCGGTGCAAATGGGTCAATATGACACGAGGCGGGGTAACGGAAGACCCGCAGTACGGAATGACAGCAGTGGATCTCAACAATCTTGCGTATGCAGATGAACCATTCATCCTAGCCAATGATGTGGCACAGGTTTTCTATGTGAAGGACATGTCTACCAAGCCGAGAAAAAGAAAAAATAAGGAAGCGAATGCATCGTACGATGAGCCAAAGCGGCACATAATTCTTTCTGGGAAGAGAAACATCGTGGGAGTGGATGACAAGACAGACATGTCAGAAGATTATGAAAAGTTTGATGAAATTGCTCCATTCACAGTGAATATTGACCCGAGCATCCCGTTAAATGATGAAGATTTTCCATGGTTACGGCGCAAAGGGACACACGCGAAGAAAAAGTTTCACACCCAAAGATCTGGGATGTGATCGGCTTCACTATCATCACTTTCTTCTGTGTTTCACACCCAGGAGGGAATCTCTATAATAGTTAGGGTAGTTATGTGTTTTGGCATTTGAAACGCGAAGAAATTTTATGTGCAAACAAATTCTTTCATGCCTTTACTGATTTTTAAAGTTAAGTTATTCACAAACTAGTGATTCGCACTAATTTCAAATAATTCAAAATTGAAAACTACGGGCACTAACAGAAAGTTTGTAATTTTTTGTACCTAAAGCAAAAATATTCACAAAGAAACTCTAAATACACAAAAAAACAACTCAAAAATAAATAAAGCAAAAAAATAAAAAAGCCCGCCTACTGGGCCAGAGCGGCCTGCATACGACTAGAAACCCAACCTGTAGTTGGGCCAGGATGCAGGCCCGCAAAGGCCCAGTAGGCCCACAGGGCAGCACAGAACATGTAGGCCCAGTTGGCCTGCTTTGGAGAGGAGCTCGAGAGAGCTACCGCACGGGGGGTTATAAACCAGTGCGGACGCCCCTCGGCTAGCGAGGTGGAACTAAACTTTCCGCACCGCACCTGCTCCAGCGCACCCCCTTTAGTATCGGGTGGTGGCACCAACCGGTACTAAAGGGGGGGCCTTTAGTACCGGTTGGAGCCACCACCCGGTACTAAAAGGGGGTGCACTTCCAGCCGCTTGGCCTGGCCAAAACAGGCCTTTAGTACCGGTTGGTGGCTCCCACTGGTACTAAAGGTCCATCCTATATAACTAAACACTTCAAAGATTTTAGTTTCTCATCTGCTTCTTCTCCTCTGCCCCGTCGCCCGCTGCCCCTGTCTCCATATCCCTCGTCGCCGCCCCCGTCGCCGCCCCGTCCCCGTCGTCCCCTTCCCCGTCATCAACGCCGCCCCGTCCCGGCCCGTCCCGTGTCGTCCCC